>NC_063163.1:51431453-51734483 GCF_023159225.1 Perognathus longimembris pacificus
TACTTTTACAGGAAAACCTCTTGAGTAGGGAGATTGGTTAGATTGTCTTAGTCTTTCAAGAGCAGTGGAGGGAAATACCACCTCAGCAAAAATAAATGCAAGAAAGAGAAAGCAATTATGGAGCAAAGAAATTTTGTTGCAGTGTATATATCTCAAAAAGTCTAATCATTAAAGAAACAGAAGTTTTAAAAGACTGACTACATTTTCCCATAAAAACCTTAATTGAATCTTCTATCAAAAATTATTGCACTTTTACATGTCAGAGAGAATTAGTCTAGTACAATCAACTGAAAGAAAATTTGATAAGGAACACTTCTTGATTTATCTCTTAATTAGATGAAAAACTTTAAAAGACACTGAACAACTACTCTCCTTTCATCTTTCAGTTTTGAGGAAAAATCTTGAAAGCAGCAACGTACTGTAACTGTAGCCAAAAGACAGATTTTGTTTTCAGTATAATTTAGTTGTTATACTTTGCACATAGCTTCTTTTATCAAACCTGAAAGCAATGGAACCTTGAGATACAGAGGGAACAAACCTGTCCTCCATACAAGGCAAAACTTAAGCTCAAGAAAATGAAAAATGCCTCTCTCCATCATTTGCACACCTTCTTTGGATGTATGGCATTCACTTTTCTTCTTCTTCTTCCTCCATGATGGCTGATATACTAGTAGTACGGTATATTAAAAACTTTTCTGGCCAGGTGCTGATGTCTCATGGGGTAAGTTGAGATACTTAGAAGGCTGAAATCTGAGGATCAAGGGCAGCTTAGGCAGGAAAGTCTGATAATCTTCTCTCCAATTAACCACCAAAAGCTAGAAGTAAACTATGGTGGAAGTAGGAGAGTGCCAAACTTGAGAAAAAAAACACAACTATGGGGGAGCAACCAGGTCCTGAGTTCAAACCCTTAGTAATGGCACAAATCAACAACAACAACAACAACAACAACAACAACAACAACAACAACAGAAGGCTTTGAATAGATAAGCCACTAACTACTCTCCCGTCCATGTAGGGTCTTTAGTAGTAGGTTCCTCTATTTAGTTTAGGAAGTTTATTCTATTACCATTAAGGAATATGGAAAATTAAGAGTTGCTTCCATAATACCTATGTATTAGGTAACAGAAAAATCAAAACCACATCTTTCAAGGAGCCCACCATCCATTGTGTGAGGCAAACAAATAAGGCTGTAATTTTGGTACAGTATGGCCAGTTACCATGGCAATGTCATGTAGTGTCTCAGCATCCACAGAAGATAAAGACTTGGAGTTCTCTGGGAGGCTGTGAAAGTTCTCAGAAATGGCAAGGTAGGTAAAAGTATCTAGGCAAACACACAACATACAGGAAGACATGGTGCGGTGAAGCGGAATATCCTGCAGCCTGGCAGGAGTTTAAGGCAAATGGGAGGGTGTGGCAAGGGATTCAGTTCAATAAATTCAGCAAATATTCATATTAGCCTGAAGAGCATCCAGAGACAAGGCTTAGTCTTTGCCCTTGAAAAATTCACAGAACAGAGACATGTGTCATTGTAATCAAGTGAGAAGAAGCATCAGGTTCACTTGCTTATACTCATTTATTCATAAAGAATTGAGTAGCAGTTCTGATGCCCAGTATCATGGTGGTGGCCAGGATATCCAACAGATGAGAGGAACAGCACACTGTGCTAGTGCCTGAGAACCTCAGTGTAAAGGAAGCAACGGTCAGGTAGTTACAGCAGCATGTGTACATTGGCAATAGGGATTGATGGCATCCAGAAGACACTGGTCCTACTAACCTCAAATATATGGTTTACAGTTTCTTGGTCATCTTTTCAGGCAGCTTTATTTTTCTGTTTGAGTCTTAGAGTTGTTAATTCATGTTAAAATAATTTTGAGGGAATGGAAGAGTGGCTCAAATGGTAGACCACCAACCCAGTGTGGAAAAAGTCAAACAAGAACATGAGTCCTTGAGTTAAAGTCCCCCATATTAGCACACACAGAAAATGAATAAATATAACAATTTTTAACAAAACTTAGCACATTATTGCCATAGAATCCTACAACCCTGGTTCTTGGCATTTACTGAAATTAGTTGAAAATTGATGTTCACATGAAAATCTGCACATGAATGCTAGTGAAGCTTTATTAATAACTTTTAAAATGTAGATAACCAAGATGTCCTTCTGCAGATGTATTGATATTCTGTGTAATCTAATCAGTGAAATATTATTCATAGCTAAAAGATATTTAGGAGCTTTATTTATTTATTTATGACAGTACTAGGATTTGAATTCAGGGCTTTGTAATTGCTCTATCACTTAAGCAATACCTTCAGCCATAGAAGGTATTTCATGTTACTAAAGGAAAAAAGGCTATCCAGAAAAGAATATATATGTTCCAATTCTGTGACATTCTGCCATGTTAGAATTTCATTGGACATTACCCCAATAAAAGTATAAAAGTTGCCAATCAACATATAGAAACATTCTTAGGAGTATCATTCCTTCAAGAAATACAAATGAAAGCTACAGCTACAACTCATTTAAGTACTTAGATAAATAACATCAAGTGTTGGTGAGGATACAATAAGATGAAAGCTTTATTGTTTGTAGAAATAAATTGAAAAATTATATAGATACCTATTTCTATCTCTGTCTCTATATATTTACAAAACAATATTATTTACCATTTAAAAAATGAAGTGCTGAGACTTGAGGGCTCCTTGAGTCTTGAAAATTCTATTCCTACTAAGTGAAAAAGCCAGTCACAATAACCATGTTTATTATGTGTCTGCTCCACTATTTGCAACAGGCAAAGGTATACAGAAAACATATTACTTGGGGTTGGGTTTAGTTTTTTTTTCTATTTTGATAATAAAGGGAATTAGGTTACTGATCTGAGTTTGTTGTTATTGTTTGGCCCTGGGAATCAAATTCAAGTCCTACTACATGGTGGGGAAGTGCTCTAATGCTACACTTTATCCCCCAATCCTCAGGTCTTAGAGTTAGGGTTTCCACTATATTATTTCAAATCTGCCTGGAGCTCACTATGTAGCCCAGGTCTCAAATTCCCCCATCCTCCTATCTGAGCCTCCCAAGTCAGAGAAATATAGGCTTGCTCTGCCATCACTAATTCCCCCAATCACCTCTTTTTAAAATATAGTATGTTTATCTGTACAAATTTTCCTGTGAGAACTGTTTTCTCAGTGTTTCAGGGAAACTTATTGTGCAAGACTTGACCATCAAAGATGGAAAATTCTGAGATACTGAAGAAAGGTAGATAAAGCTTGCAAAATCATTTTATTAAGGACTTGTAAACAGAACCATGGCCTTGGATAGCACACAGGCAGGAAGATGGCCTACATCCCAAGGGGTATGTAAGTGTTAAGAGCATCTAGGCACCAGTGCTTGGCATGAAATATTAGATCACTTTCATAGAGACTATTGCCCCTACAGGGTTGGACCTTAAAATCCTTGATCCATTTGGAATTGATTCTGGTGCAAGGTGACATATAAGGCTCTAACTTTAGTTTGTTACAGGTGTTTAACCAATTTTGCCAGAACCATTTTGTTGAAGAGGCTGTTTTTCTTCCATCCTAATTGTATCAAAGATTAAGTGGCCATAGGTCTGCGGGTTCATTTCTGGGTCTTCAGTTCTATTCTATTGGTCTTCAGACCTGTTCTTATGCCAATACCAAGCTCTTTTTATTACTATAGCTTTGTAATAGAGTTTGAAGTTTGGAAGGAATAGGAGAAACACTTGGACTTCTGGGCACAGTTCAAAACTTTCTTAATAAAGGCCCAAGAAATACAATGGGTCAAAGAAAGGTTGGACAAATGGGGTTGCATGAAACTGCAGGGCTTCTGCATGGCAAAGGAAGTAGCTAGCGAGATGAATAGAAAACTCTCAGATTTGGAGAAGATCTTCACTGGCCATACAACAGACAAGGCTGTCGTATCTAAAATATACTTAAAACTAAAAAAAAAAGTTCCCGGGCGGGGAATATGGCTTAGTGGTAGAATGCTTGCCTCACATACATTAAGCCCTGGTTTAGTTTCCTCAGCACCATGTTTTCTATAGAAAAAGGCAGAAGTGGTGCTGTGGTTCAAGTAGTAGATTGCTAGCCTTGAGCCAAAAGAAGCCACCGACAGTGCTCAAGCCCTGCATTCAAATTTTGCCAGGACTGGCAAAATTTAAGTTCCCTCAAACAAATCCTCAAAGAAACAACTGCCTTCTTAATAAATGGGCTAAAAACATAAAGAGAGACTTCTCTGATGGGGAATGAGAGTGATCAAGAGGCACATGAAGATGTACTCTACATCACTGGCCATAAAAAAAAATACAAATCAAAACAACATTGAGATTCTACCTCACCCTAGTAAGAATGGCATTATCAAGAAAACTAATAACCACAGATGCTGGTGGGAATGTGGCCAAAAGAGAACCCTACTACACTGTTGGTGGGAGTGTAAACTTGTTCAACCACACTGCCATCAGTGAAATATAGGATCAACCCAGATGCCCCTCAGATGAGGAATGGATCAAGAAAATGTGGTACATATACACAATGGCATTCTATGCTTCTATCAGAAAGAACAACATTGCCCCATTCAAAAGGAAATGGAATGACTTAGAAAAAAATCATACTAAGTGAAGTGAGCCAGACCCCCAAAAACAGACTCTATGTTTTCCCTCATTTGTAATAGTTAGTATATGTCTACGATAGTCCTAGCAGAAGATCACAATAGCTCAATAGATGATGCTAAGGGAAATGAATTCCAAATTATGGAAAGAAGAGGCTTATCATTGTTGTTATTCTCAAGGTACTAGGTGAAATTATGCCTTTTTGGTTTTTCTTCCCTATGGTTTTACTCCTGATGTAACTGACTTGGGTACCCTAAGTATTGTATATACATTTATTGGAACTAGGGAAGGGAAGAAGAACATCAAAATGTACAACTCTGGGGGGGCGGAAATATTTGGGAAGAGGGTAAGATGGGAAAAAAATGAAGGAGGAGGTAACAATTTTGATAAGAAACGTACTCATTGCCTTACTTATGAAACTGTAATCCCTCCATATACCACTTTGACATCAAATAAATAAACAAGTAAAAAGAAAGGAAATGTCAAAGTTTTCTTTCTAATTTCCTTTATGATTTCTTATCTGACCATTGATGACTTGGTTGTTAATTTCACATATTTGTATATTCCTCAAGTCTCTTTAGGTATTAATTTCTAACTGATTTTATTGTGGTGAGGAAGAATGCTTTCATCAATCTTTTTAAATTTGATGTGTTTCATGGTCTAAAATACAATTAGTCTTGGAGAATGTTCCATTTGTAATTGTGAAGAATACCTATTCTCATGTTAGGTGTGTCTCTATCCCTCCCACCCCCTCCTCTTTTTTTCTTTTTCCCTTTTTTGCTTATGGTGATGTTTGAACTCATGGCCTTGTGCTTGCTAGGCTGATGTTCCATGATTGCAGACCCATCTTGGGCCCTCTATTTTTCCATAGATGTCTGCTGCACTTTGTTGGTTTATGGTGCTGTGAATTTCTTTACTTGTTGGCCTCCTTGCTAGTTGTTATATCTATTATTACAGTGTGATAGTGCTTTCTCTGACTACTTCCACAGGATTCTTCCTTTAGTACCATTACCTTTTACTTTATATAGCTATGAGCTATGGTTTTATGCCTATGTTTTTGCTTATTATATCTTCAAGTGGACTGACATATCACCAGTTTAAAATGTACCTCATATTCAAGACACAGTTTTTGTTCTAATGCTGTTTTAAGTGTGGCTAGTGTAGTTATTTCAGATATATGACAGCTATCATTATGTCTTTGTAACAGATAATAGAATTTGAAGTAATCATACATAGTGAGATGTAGTAAAAATGAACCTGAAAATCATTAAATTTCATTTTCAGAACTTTATACAATTTTGCTATGAGAAACTTCTTGTTTAGATGCATAGAAATTGTTATAGCATACATAATTATATTACCATATTAAAGAAGGGACTAAAGCATGGGGCTTGAACAATTTCCCTTGCCTATGTTTACTGCCATTAAAATTCTGCACACAACTGCAGCATTGGAATCACATTTATCTCTTAGGCCTAGAGGGCACCAATCATGATTTAGCATAGAACTCTTCTCCATGTATCAGCTCAGTTGGTTAGCTTATGGATCTTTTAATTGAGGATCCATACATACTGTAATGAATCCCTTTCCCCCCCTTTATTGTCAAAGTGAAGTACAGAGGGTAACTCCTCCCTTTTTTAAAACTGAAAATCAACTACCTATTGTCACTGGTTTAAGTTCTTAGAAAACAATAAATGAACAAGACAGACATTCTTGTAGATCCTGTGTCGTAGTGGTGAGATATATAAACAAAATAAATAAGAAATGCCCTTGATGTAAGTTTCAAGATGTAGAATGAAGTGGGGATGTGAGTCAACTCTAGATGGGTTGGTCTGGAAAAGCATCTTGGCAGAGCTGACATCTGAAAGGAAATTTAGGCTTTGGAAGGATGAGTTAGGTGAGAAGCAGTGGTGAGCCTGTTGTGTCAGGTAAGTGACTAGAGGATAAAAATGGAATAATGTCTAGCTGTTTTTTTTTTTCATCATGCTCCCACCCCTAACACATATATACACATGTTAGAACATACACCATACTCACTCACATGAACATTCTTATACATTCAAACAATATACACCCAATCACCACATTTATAAGCACTGTAGGGGCTGGGGATATGGCCTAGTGGCTAGAGTGCCTGCCTCATATTCATGAGGCCCTGGGTTCAATTCCCCAAAATGGCCAGAAGTGGCGCTGTGGCTCAAGTGGCAGAGTGCTAGCCTTGAGCAAAAAGAAGCCAGGGACAGTGCTCAGGCCCTGAGTCCAAGCCCCAGGACTGGCCAAAAAAACAAAAACAAAACAAAAGCACTGTAACAACTTATTCCCTATAACAGTTCCTAGTGGCACTTTAATAGGGTTTTCTAAGTATCTGAACATGGACAAATACTTGTAGCTTTTTTAGATGAATCTCTCTCTCTCTCTCTCTCTCTCTCTCTCTCTCTATCTCTGTGTGTGTGTGTGTGTGTGTGTGTGTGTATAACATATACATAATGTCAAATGTTTAAAAAAATCGCAAAATAAGGTAGAGTCAATTTTAGGGTGCTGTTCTGTCCTGAAGTAGACCCATTCTTATTTTTTAACACCAGATGGACTTTATCTGAGATGCAAACTATAATAACTTATTATGAAGATATAGAATGCATGATGGGTAATTGGCCCCAAAGACTCATGTCCATAGTTTGTGGCACTACCAGGAAATGGAGGGGCCTTTAGGAGAGGAGTGAGCAAGGAAAGAAGTGGAAGGAAGCAAGATCATTACATATGCAAAGCTCGAAGGGGCTTTATCCATTCCTCTCCGTTTGCTTCCTGGCTACCATGAATAGTTATTCTCTGCCACATTTCTACCATAATGAGTTGTCTCACCTCAGGCTCAGATCACTAATTCCATTGATAACGAACTACAACCTCTGAAACTATAAAGCAAAATGAAAGATTCTGCATTAGAAGATGATTAGCTAAGGCATTTTGAAAAATGGTACATTTCTGACTGATACCTGCATTTTGAAAGGCTCCATTCTGTGCATATAGTGTGTTTTCAATCAATGCCAAACTGAACTCTTTTCCTCTGTCCTTATCTAATTCTCTGAAGTATCTACTTATTTTACCTGTTTAAATCTGTGTATTTAAGAACCATTATAAAGGTAAGCATTTTCAATCTAATAATATTCATCAAAAGTATTTGATAAGTAAAAAGAATCATTGGACTTCTTGAAAACATCTTTGAAATATCCAAAAATTGTGCTATGACCAATATAGCACAATTGTGTGTGACAGAACTGGGGCTTGAGTTAGGGTCTCTTGCTCTTAATTGTTTTTTTTTTTTTCCACTCAAGGCTGGTCTGAATCATTTGAGACACTTTATTTGTGACTTCTGGGTGGTTAGAGATAAGATTCTTATGAACTTTTCTTGTCTAGGTTGGCACTCATCCTCTTGAGCTACTTTTGGTTTTTGGTGATTAATTGGAATAAAATTCTCGGGGACTTTTTTTCTCAGGATGGCTTTGAACTGCTCTCTTCAGATCTCAGCCTTCTGACTAGCTGGGATTACAGGTGTGACCCATCAGTGTCTGATTCCAATTTTTTTTTAAATAATTTACCAAATATCATAGAAACAGTGTTCTATCAACGGACTAAACTCAGAGGGCATTTCTTAAAAAAAAATCTCCTGGGAGACTTTGGCCAAAACCAATAACTGCATTTCACTCCTGGTAACTTAGACAGTAATTACCTCTTCTGCTCCTTCGGTCACAAATGGGAAATCATTTGGTCTTGAAGGACAAAGAGTTTTGGATAAGCATATGGTCATTTACCAATTTATTTTCCCTTAATTGATTATTATTCACTGTTTTATTCTGAGAACAATGCTAATGACTAGGTTTGATTCTCAGTGGTGGTAAAGTGTAATAAGTGTATCCTGTGTTTTAGGAGTTTTGCTATTGAGTATATGAGATTTTCCTCATGTGTCATGAATACTAGAATTGTTCAGAGGCAAAGCTGAGACTTTATGTTGTGCTATTTTTCATTTTTCTTCTGTTCCAATGACATTTATTAATTACTTTAAAATGTATATATTCATAAATACAAGGCCTACTGCATTTGTATTTCTTGACAGCTATGTGCCATAATCTATGCAGGGTAGAGCTTGATCTGTTGAAGACATTATAACTGTGTGGCATTATGCATGCACAACTGTGTTCCTGTGGTTTTGATGTTATGGGAAGTAGCAGACTGTTTTCTTAATTCTCCTAAGTTGAATATTCCCCTAAAGACTCATTATGAAAAGGCATGTTGAAGCGTGTGGTTTCATTACAAGATTGTTTTCACTTGGCAACAAGCAACAAAAGGAGAAAAATGTTTCTGACAATTTCTGAAATGTGATCATTAGGAATCATTGTATGAAATTAATGAGAAGAGAGAGCCAAGTGCTTAATAGTTCACATCATGTGTACCACTTGATGAGGGCTTTAAATGGAGACTGATTATTTGCTAAATGTAGGCAATAGTTTTCATGATCAACTACTTGCTTACTACAGGTCCATTATGAACATTGAGCAGATCCACAGTTATCATTGCAATGAGTTCAAATATTCTTACCTGGAGGAAATCACATGTAACTAAATAAACAGTTAACATTTCACTTTCACTCATCTAAAGTCTGTCCTTTTCCTCCATCTTTTTTTTCAAATTTTTATTATCAAACTGATGTACAGAGAGGTTACAGTTCCATACGTTAGGCATTGGATGAATTTCTTGTACTGTTTGTTACCTTGTCCCTTATACCCTCCTCCCTCCTCCCCCTTTCTCTTTCCCCCCTGAGGTGTTCAGTTTCCCTCCATCTTTTTAAAAAAAATCAGCTAAAGATAATCTTGCATAGACAATCCTGTCTTCCCTTTAGTGTTTCCTGTTTTTCTCCATCTGCTAGCTTTTGGCATCTCTCCACTGTGGTGGTCTCCACCTGGCTGGGCGGTGGTTCTTCGGTTGCTCATGCACCCGTTTCCATGGAGACAGACAGTTCGGAGGGTGGAGTGCTGTACTGTGTCTGGGCTAGAATCTCACCAACTGTCCAGAGAGGAGTGCTGTATTGTGTCTGGGCTAGAAGATCTGGGCCCTTCAGAACTGAGATTGATGACAGCACAAGAAGGAGGAGCAGCAAACATGGGACCAGCAATCCCTTCTCTGTGTGGTTCTGCACACACAGCTCGATAAAACCCAGAGATGAGAAATGGGCTGCCTCACCTCTCTTCCTTTGGGTGATAGGAGAGTGGCCACAATTGCTGTGACCGGCCAATGACAAAGGCCTGAGATGGACAGAAGAGAACAACAAGAAAAGTAATGAGTAATCCAGATGTTTAGAGAAAAAGATTGTTAACTAGAAACTCCAGAAAATTATGGTGCTTAGGCACATTTTCTTCTGTAATATGCACAATTATTCTAAAAAAAAAGCATAAAACTCATAAAATTTTTGTCTGCTAATAATGACTAGAGGAACTGGGCCATTAAAATATGTCAAAATGGCTTATTTTACAGAGACGGCATTGCAGGTTTATAGGGAAGCAGAAATTTGTTGGGTAGCAGTTCATACTTTTGACACTCCAGCCTTTTCTATCAAATGGAAATATTTTCATGCAAACACAACTGCAAAGTTTTGTCATTACACTTTCAGATCTGAATAAAAATTCAGCTTGCCTATGTGACAGATACTAGCTTTAACTGTAAAGAAAAAAACATTAAATGTCATAGGCATTGAACAAATGTCAATCTTAAAATTTCTGGGTGTCAAAAAAATTCACTCTGATCTCAGAAGTACCAGAATTGGAAGCCAAACTTGATACTTTTGAAAGAACTTTACAGAGAGATATAATTGCCTCCTGGGTGTGCACTGATATCAGGGGCACCTGCTAAATGTGGTGATTGGTTTTTGTTCACTGACCAGCTGGTATTCACTATGAATTTTCGGTAGAGGTCCTCTGAGTCCCTGCTTTACAAGAGGGTATATTCCAGGGCTGGGGATATGGCCTAGTGGCAAGAGAGCTTGCCTGGTATACATGAGGCACTGGGTTCGATTCCCCAGCACCACATATACAGAAAACAGCCAGAAGTGGCGCTGTGGCTCTAGTGGCAGAGTGCTAGCCTTGAGCAAAAGGAAGCCAGGATAGTGCTCAGGCCCTGAGTTCAAGGCCCAGGACTGGCCAAAACAAAACAAAACAAGAGGGTATATTCCAGTAGTTTAGATCGTTTCCTACTGCATAAGCAGAAGGAAGCATCTATGAAAGACTAATGAGTAACCTGTATAATGTATGTAACAGTTAGCAGAACCTTTCAGAACATAGCTAGTTTTGTCTGGGTCATATAGGAAGGCTGACAGGAATAGTTACAGTTTTCAAGACTTAGTTAGGTTAAGTGATGCACACAGGGTCACACAGGGAGTAAGGGGCAGACCCCAAATCCACTCCTTTTATCCCAGGCCTAAGATCTATTCCACCTTACATGCTTTTTAACATCTTTATAATGTTAAGCACAGGTGTTGTTTCTCTTAAGCGTCACTAAGGTGTCTGATTGCAAATCACCACAGAGGACAGAAACAGGATACTCTTAGTCCTCCCTCTGGACAATGGTTCTTCAGTAAATTTGTCTGTGCATGCTTTTTCTGTTCAGGATAAAGGGTATTCCACCACAAGACATAATGATTCCTATAAACTTTCCAGAAATAAAAATTTAAAAATCTGTTCTATTTCAATATTATTTTGTTGGCATTTATGCAGTGACTGCCAGAAATCAAAGAAGCAGATCTAAGTAGACTTGGAATTCTGAGCTTTTCTTGAAGCTGGTTTTCCCTGTCAGAGAGTTAAGCCAGGGAGTGTGGCTGTGTGGCATTGTGGGATAACATGGTTCATCAGACTTTTCCTTGTTACTCTATAAGTGTGCTACCCATCCCCAGACATGTGCTTAACACTGTCTGTGGGCAGCAAGACCTGTCCAAGCAGCTAGTGACTAATAGACTCAATTAAGTATTTGGTTTTCTGATTGTTAATAATTTAGCAAACATTAATTGAATGGTTACTGTACCAAAAATTGTGCTGAATGGTTATGAAACAGAATAAAACATTGTCTTTATCATTAAAAAACGCTTCCAGTCCAGTAGACTTGCCTGATGTGAACTTATAAATCCTATGAATGCCATGTTATAGAAACAAGTGATATATCACTGTTGTAATTACTTTCAACATGCCATGTGAAACCGTAGCTTCTATTGTTGATGATCCTCTTGTATCCCCTTCCTGTGGTTCTACCTGCACTATCAATGTATCTTATCTGAGTACATTGGAAAGTGTATATACTGGTCTTAGAACTAGGAAAGTGAAAGGGAATACCAAAATCGAGAGACACTGGATAAAAGACAAATGACTCCAAAAGCAATACTTGCAAAATTGTTTGGTGTAAATGAACTGAACAACTCATGGTGGGAGAGGGAAAGGGGGAGTGGGGAGGGGGGAATGAGGGAGGAGATAACAAACAGTACAAGAAATGTATCCAATGCCTAACGTATGAAACTGTAATCTCTCTGTACATCACTTTGACAATAAGAAAAAAAATAAAAATAAATGCTATTACTGATGACAATATACAAGGCTTTGAAAATGAAGAGGAGTCGAAACCTAGATGAGTCATTAGTATCTGGCTTTCTGAAGAGCTGGTGGCTAAGCTAAAGAAAGGTTCTCTTAGGTTTCCCTGGCTAACCCTCCACCATTGAATTGTTTTGGGAAATAGGATTACATTATTTCAGGGTGAAGATCAATGCCAGTTGTTGGCTAATTTGGGCTCACAGTGGCTTCATTATCAAGTGTACTTCCTGAGAATCCTGTATTTCCTGCTTTAAGTGTGACTGATGACGTACTTGTAACCAGGGCACTTGGCTCAGCCCAAGCACTTCTCTCTGACTAACCCCAAGTTAGCAAACACTTGTCTGTGCTATGTCAAGGAACACAAAGATTAATTTACTGATCCAAATAGCTTTGATCCAGTGACTCACAAACAATGCCATTTGGATTTCAGTAACCATAATGGCTTAAGAATTGTTGACTTTTATTGGTATATAATTAACTGGGTAGTATGTCAAAATGATAGTTGTAATCTTTTGTGCATTCAGAGATGCTCTCAGAGCTCAGTATTTTTTCTAACTAGTCATGTGATAATCACTGAATACTTTGATGTTATCTGTTGACATGTTGATAAGTAATGCTGCTAAGTGTATGCGTGTGGATCTGATATGTGATTGAGCACATTTCATAAAATATTTGCTAATTTAATTTTTCAACTAGTGTCCAAGGAACAGTTTTGGAGTAGATTGTGGAGAGGAGTGGAGAGTTTGATGGGGAGATGGGTGGCCTATAAACTTGGTCTCTTAGATTCAGGAGAGAGGGTATTATATGGCTGTCACTTATCAAGATGATTTCAATTGACCTACCATGATTCCTACACTAAGGTCTGCACTGAATGGCACAAGTTACCAATATAATATTGCCTCTTTCTATGCTTGCTATTATAGGTTGACAATTCCTGATGTTTTTAGAGCTTTTTGCTCCTGCAACTCTTGTGACTACCATGGAGCCGTCCACACTGACACAACTCAAAGCCAAAAACCATGAGGGCACATTGATTGCAGTAAGCACACACACCTGTGGGCTCTCAATCCAGAATCTCTCCCCAGGACCCCTCCTGCCCTTTTTTCTTCTCACTTTTAAGTTGTCAAAGCTGTTGGGACTCGCAAGACACATAGGATACTATGTTCCATATCTCTTCCATCAGATTGCTAACCAATCCCAATGCATGATTCACTCATGCTACCTTGTAGTGCCCTCTCAATAGCCTATGACCTCTATAGCAGGACATAGCCTGCATAGTTGCAGCTGTGTTATCAGGAGGATATATGTCCCTTTCCCCATCCCCAAAGGAAGCCAATTCTTTCTGCTGTAATGAATGGGCACTTCCTCTTTCCTTTTCTCCCTTATGTTAGTTACTTTTATGGCACTGTGACAAAATGTATGAGACAATCAACTTATATTTTGGTTCACAGTTATTTTGGCTCCCAATTTTTAGAGGTCTCCATAGTCACTTGGATCCATCACTTTGAGCCTGTAGTGAGGCAGAAGTTTATGGTGAGAAATGTGTAGAGGATGAAAATGAGAGGGGAAGGAGAGAGTAGAGAAAAGGAGGGAGGGAGGGAGAGTGGGTGGGAGGGAAGGAGGAAGGGAGGGAGAGAGAGACAGAGACAGAGAGAGACAGAGACAGAGAGACTCTCTAGGGGTCTATGATCACCTTATCATTGTTAAGGGCACATCCCAAGTAGCCAAGTGCCTAACTTCTTTCAACTTGATCCTACCTGCTAAAGATACCAAAGATATCATCCAATAGAGCTGCAGGCTGGCAACCAAGACTTTTTCACATGATCTTTTGGGAACATTTCAGTTTTCAACCATAACGGTTCTGTAAGATGAACAACCTCTTCAATAATCTTGGCACCTCACGCAAATGGGTGATTAGTTAACAGTATCTCTGAACCATGGACCACTTATACTGTTCATGGGATACTAGAGCATTGTAGACTAATCTAGAGATAGATGGTGTTCAGCTTTGTGCAGAATTCAGCTAGCAATTCTGGAACAGTACAAGAATTACTGTCTTTGGAGACTCTAATTTAACAAGTCTTTGATTTCTCTAGCTTTGTGCTTGGAACAAATAACAACTAACTTATCTATTAATCACAGACTTTCAAATTCTTAAGAACTTTTGGGATTACTTGGATAAAAATTAGCAGAAATAAAAACTCATGTTGGATTCTGGGTAATAGATAGTGTTCAAGGCATTTTTCCCCTAGTACAGCTTGAAAAAACACCTGACAGTAATTAAATTATTCCACCATCTCACTCCCACCTCCCACACACATTTTTCCCCTTTTGTTTTGTTATTTGGTGGTGTGTGCAATTATCTCCTTTTACGAAACAAGCACAGCCACCCACCACTCCACGTGCTCACTGTAAATCTGAGCTGTGGGGATATGGAAGAACGCATCCTTTGCCTGTTCCTCGCAGGTTGTAAACTTGTTATTCACATTTCCTTTGATGAGAATTTTAAGCACTGAGCACCATATTCATAAGTACATGGCACAGATGGCTGGGAATACTGTGTGATACGGAAAGCTGGCCAATTTCTTCAGTTATTTTCACCTCCTGAACACATTCCAAAGAAATTCAGTGGCATATTTTCGGGTGTGTCTTTACAAGACCTCTTTCCTTAAATACGAATATAATTTGCTGGTGTGTTCACTTTAACATGGCTTCCTTGGAGGGCTGTCTATGTTGTAAGTGAACTGGTAGCATTTTTATATAAAATTAGAATTATGTTCAAAGCTCTCCTGGGTGTTGCTGCTTAGGAATGAACACAGCTGTTCCTTCTCCTCATAAGACAGACTGCAGTAGGAGGCAATGGAGCATGGTGTTTAGCTGACTCTCACCTAATGACCTTCATGCTTGTTGTCTGTGTGATGACATAATCTATGGAGAGGAGAAAAGAAGTTTCCAGGTTACCCAAGTGACTCTGTGAATTTGACTCCACTACATATGAATTTAGGGTGGATAGGCAATACAGGTGTCTATAAAATGGAGAAAGTCATTTCTCCATTCTGGGTGATTGTGAGGATTTTTAACACAGTAGGTAGGTAAAATTCTTATTTTTTTCCCCTTAAAATGCTCCATAAATAGTGTTTCTCATGAGCACTTAGGTGGGTCACTGTATCTACAAGGTCAGTGCTAGAAATGTCAGAATATACCTGATTCTTTTCCTCAAGGACTTTATTATTCCAGAGACATCTCAAAGACTTTCCTTAGGGAGAGTCTCCTCTTAGCCATCAGGTCTTATGGCAAGTGGGTACTAAGCCTAATTGGTAATGATCCCTGGCCTTATTCTCCTCCCTAGTATAATCTGTGTCCCCAATTTTTGCTTCCTGAGAACATGTAGCCTAAGGCATTAATTTTGAAGTTATAGTTTCTGGAAAGAGTAGAATGACAGTGTTTGGAGGAGTGAAGAGTCCTCCAAGTGGGTAGGGTGGTAGTTGTAACTATGCCAGTAGCATTACTTGGATAGAGTCATGAGTGGATAACAGATGATTCATTCTTTTGGATTGTCTAAACTCTTGTTCTATTAAACAATCAATGGGTAGGGTAATATGCTATTTTCCTTTATCACTATTTCTACCAGCATAACCAATGTGTGTGTGTGTGTGTGTGTGTGTGTGTGTGTGTGTGTGTGTGTGTGTAATTCCTTTGTAAAGATATTCAGGCTACCTCATTTCCTTCCTCCCTCCCCCCCTCCCTCTCTCCCTCCCTTACTTAAAAATAGTATTCAGAGTGTATGAATTTCAGAATTCTTTGTTTACAGTGCTTCATTTACCATTTACACAGACATACATACACATTTATAATCATAAGCATAAACTTTTTGGATATAATTTAAACTCTGTAAAATTTTTCCCTTGCATTTGCTCTGAAAGTCCAATGACCTGTTAATTTATTTTTAATTATTTTATTTCATAGACATTTCATGTTTTCAGTCCAATGGTCATATATATCTATATCTACATATATATATAGAGAGAGATAGATATATATATATGTAGATCTTTACATTTAAAATATTTGGATCAATTCTCTTTAACTTTGGAAAAGTAGTAATATTTCATTAATTAAAACATCAATATGAGATGAAATGGTGAATTGCTTTAATAAAAGGCAGGGTGATTTAGAATTAACAAACCAAATACTTTTTCTGGTGTAGTGATCAATAAGCTGAGAACACATTTAGAGAGGAAGGAAGTCATGGAGAAAATGAAGTTTTTATTACTAATGACCATTCTAGTTTCACATGTGCTTGGAAATAGGCCAAGTGCATTTGGTTTGTTCAGTGTAAGAGTCTTCCTGTTCTTTTTCTGAAGCAGTTAATGATGTATAAGAAGTCACTGTAAAATGCAACAACAAGAAATAAGCTAGGGGGCTGGGAATATGGCCTAGTGGCAAGAGTGCTTGCCTCATATACATGAAGCTCTGGGTTTGATTCCCCAGCACCACACATATACAAAATGGCCAGAGGTGGCGCTGTGGCACAAGTTGCAGAGTGCTAGCCTTGAGCAAAAAGAAGCCTGGGACAGTGCTGAGGCCCTGGGTTCAAGGCCCCGGACTGGCGGCAGCAGAAGAAGAAGAAAAGAAGAAGAAGAAGAAGAAGAAGAAGAAGAAGAAGAAGAAGAAGAAGAAGAAGAAGAAGAAGAAGAAGAAGAAGAAGAAGAAGAAGAAGAAGAAGAAGAAGAAGAAGAAGAAGAAGAAGAAGAAGAGAATGTAGAGAACAGATGGGATGCAGGGAGCCCCAGTCAGGAAGAGAGAGGGAAGGAAAGGCAGGAAGTGCATGGGGAGGAGAGGTGTGTGGCAGGGAAAGCTGGAAAAACCACCTGAGGTAAAGAAGCCTTTTCCTGGTCAGGCATAGTGGCTCACGCCTGTAATCCTAACTACTCAGGTGGCTGAGAGCTGAGGATTGTGGTTTGAAGCCAGCCCAGGCAGCCCAACCACAAAAAAGAAGAAAAAAAAGAAAAAGAAATGGGCTAGGATGGGAGGAACAGGAGTGGAAAGGATGTTACTAGAGAAGATAAGGAATGAAGGAATACCCATCCTTTTACTCTGATTGTGTTCTCTCATTTTTTTCTTCTGTCTCTTTTCCCTCCCCCCTCCCTCCCTCCCTCCCCCCCTCCCTCCCTCCCTGCCTGTCTGCCTGCCTGCCTTCCTTCTTTGTGCATTTACACTGGGAGAGTATAAGTCTTATTCTTCCTTGCCTATCTGAAGTATCTTATAGTTTACACAGCTATTTTTTTTGTAAGTGGATGGAAACTGTTCTTTGTGGCCAACATGGCTTTCTTGTTCTGTTTTATAAGAACATTTCTTTCATTTGGGAAACTCTTTCATTAGGACTCTGAAGAGCAGAGGAAATTAGATTAAAGAGCCTTTTGAAAGTCCAGCAGTAGATATGGACCTTTATGTACACCAGTTAAGTTCAGATGCTAACTATACAGACTTAGCATCTATACAGACTTAACAGATGCAGCAGATGCAGCAGATTTCAGGACATATGCCCACATGATTATCTTTATTTCAGATGCAAGTCACAAGCCAGTGAGATTCCAAATTATCTTGGGAACTACCATGACCCATTCTTGTTTGGTACACTAGAACAACTCATACCATTCAGAAAAGCATTATACCTATAGAGATTTTTTTATTAGATATAAAGAGGAACAGCAAAATGGAGAGACATTTAAGTAAAATTTCGAAGGGGTTCCATTGTTTACTCCCAATGGAGTCAATGTGCTTACTTTCTTCTTTTCCCTTCACACATTGATGTATTGCATGTCATCCACAACCAGAGAAGTCTCTTGAATCTTGGTGTTCAGAGTTTTTATTAGAATTTCATTGCATAGGCATGACTGATTGAATCATTGGCCATCTCTATCCCTTTATCTAGAGTTCATGCTGGCTCAGAGACTTAACTTACTAATAATACAATTTGTCTTTCTGGTGGCCAGTTCCTATTTGGAGTCATCTCTATAGTATACACTCATTATGATCCAAGGGACTCATGAACAGTGAAGAGATTCTTTCACTTGGAAAATTCAAGATATATTCTAAACTCCATGACAGGTACTCAGGACAGAGGCTATACCAGTTATTACACAGCAACCCTCTTTGCAGAACACATACAGTCACTCCATCAAGTTTTGCTTGATGTCAAGGGTTGATGTGTAAGCCTCCTGATTATAGAGTTGAATACTAGTTTCTCAAATGTGGCATGAAGCCTGGTATATATTTCATTCTTAAACTTAGAGACAAATTAAATGATTCTAAGTTTGAGAACCAAGGGCAGCATTCAGAGGGTCATGGCAATGCTTTTACTGATCTGGCCCAGGATAATTGCAGGAGATTTCATTGTAATAGAGAGCTTAATAAAAAGGCATTAGTTTGAAGGATAAAACTGCTGGAGAAGCAAGAGGTTTTCAGAAATTCAGGTCCATTTACACATTACACATGTAGTTCAGAGATAGAATTCTCAGTTAAACTGAACTTCCCAGCATTCTTATGTGAGCAGAGGTCTCCAACATTAGGGACCAAGTTTCTTCCCCCAAAGGTACTGAGTGTACTTTTACTCAGTTATCGCAGCAGAAATTTTTGGTAAACAAGATGAAAAATCTTCATTGACCTGTAACTGATGACTGGTCATGTGTATTAAATGAAGAATTGCATGTGACTCAAGGGGACCTTTTCTCAAAGCAATTTGTGCTTGAAGTTATGAGTAGCAATTGTTTTCCATAAGCTTATGGGTTTTGTGTCACATTTTTTGAAAAAAAAAAAAAAAAGCTGTGGTCTAAATTTATTTGACCTTGCCAAATTCCAGGAGAGCTTAGTACATTCCCTCTAGTTTCAATTCCATTTGTATCCCTGAACTCCTATGAGTTAGGCATTTTTAGTACCTTTGTTATGCTCTTATTTCGTTCCTTAGAAAATAAGCACTCTACAATGTATGAGATAGAATTTGGAAGCTATCAGGCAGATAATTGATATAAAGTTATTTTAATTTTGCTTCATTTATACAAATAATAAGATTATTCTCCAACTGTACTCTTAAGAAATCGAGTTATTCTGTATGGAAGGCAGAATGAGTCTTAAAAATGTAAGAGAAAACTTTCACGAAAACTATAATATTTTGTTGTTGTTGTTATTGTTGGTCATGGGGCTTGAACTACGGGACTGGATGATATCCTCGAGCTCTTCAGCTCTACCACTTGAGCCGCAGTGCCACTTGTAGTTTTCTGGTGGTTAATTGGAGATAAGAGTCTCATGGAGTTTCCTGCCCCAGCTAGCTTTGAGCCACGATCCTCACATCTCAGCCTCTGGAGTAGCTAGGATTACAAATGTGAGCCACTGGAGCCCAGCACAACCTATACTATTAAGACAAAAATATCTGTGAGTTTGTGATGAATCAGTTAAAGAGCTTGTACCTGGGTTATTATATCATTTTTATATGTGTTTGCTCAGTAAGGTTTCTGTCAGTTTGATACTGGAAATCAAGCTTAGCTCCTACTATTTGCTTCATCCATATAGTAATGATGCTACACAAAGTAAATAAGTACAAGCATCCTGTGAAAAGAATCATTTGGCCAGGTGCCAATGCCTTAAGCCTGTCACCTTAGCCACTCAGGAGGCTAATATCTGAGGATAGAAGTTTGAAACAAGTCTAAGCAGACAGAGGCCCCAGTACTGGCAGACACACACACACACACACACACACACACACACACACACACACACACACACAGAAAGAGAGAGAGAGAGAAACAGAGAGAAACAGAGAAACAGAGACAGAGATAGAGAGAGACAGAGAGAGACAGAGACAAAGAAAGAGACTGAGACCAAGAAGAGAGGACAGAAGAGAAAAGCAGTAGGCTCCATTAACCTCTAGCATCTTAAGAGAATATCATTCATGCCCTAGATAAATGTGATTGTTTCTCCTGATTTTCAGGAAAAGTGTGTGTGTGTGTGTGTGTGTTTGTGTGTATGTGTGAATGTATGTGTATGAGTGAATGAGTGAATTCCTTTTACTGATATCATCTTTCTTGTCTCACTCTCTTTCCATATCTACTAATGTCCTTAGCCTTCAAATGGAAGATTCTATGTTCCTTTGAAGCAGAACTTGCATTTCAGATTCAGAAATTTAAGTCACTTATTTAAAAAAAATCACTGTATCATGGATAAGGTTTTCATTGACACATATCTCCAAGGTATTTCCACCACGATTAGCTTATTTGATAACTAGTACAGTAAGTTCATATGCCAATGCATGAGTAGACTCACATTCATCCAACAAAAATGTGATTCATATTTTTGGCTTTTTAAATCAATAAACATTAATTATATCTTTGTCTCTTTTTTGCTTATTACTAAAACAATCAAAGAAAGAAAAAGGAAATGAAAGTGACATTACTGACTTTCTTGGCACTCTGAAATGTAAAAAGAGTCCTGAGTTAGCTCACGTTACTTCTTGAACTCCGTAGTTTAGTGTAACTTCCTACAAAAAGAACAAATTGGGGCTGGAGGCATAGCTCAGTTGATAGGGTGCTAGACAATGAGCTAAAGAGACAGGTACCAAGTTTGAGTCCTGATCTTGAACCTGAAAGAAAGGAAAGAAAAGCAAAATAGTTAATTGGAATGCAAATGTTATTTTAGAAGGCTTCTATTTTGCTTTCATGATACATTTGAGTATGTTGCTAAGGAGAATGACTTATTTTTCATATGTTAACTGAATAATTGAATTTTCATGAAATAATTCCATTCTAACTATCTACTTACTTTCCCCCTTCTCTACTGCTCTCTTCCCCTCCCTCTCTCCCTTCCATTATTTTTTGGCTGTTCTGGGGTTTGAACTCAAGGCCTGGCACTGAATAGGCAGGCACATATTATTAGAGTGGCACCTCAGCCCTATTCATCATTTTTTTAAGCAGAGAAAGATTGCTGTGCTGAAAATAATTTCAGGAGTCATTTTCTCTCTTGAAGTTATATTTATTGCAACTACATTTCAAGCTTTTGAGGGTGGGGATTACTTACTTGATACTCTTATAATGTTTTATGCTTAGCTACTACTAGATATGTAAAGATAACTAAATAATGAAATAAATTACTCTTGAAAACAGGTTTTTCAGACTAAGTGAAATGAGTGCTTAATGGTGATAGTTTAGTTCTTACTGGACTTTAGTCACTAGCAGTTTTTGGCAAGAGATTCTTTCTGTGTGGTAGCTTTAGATCACATTGTCTGTTCTGCTTATCCCTGAAAAATTCTTTTCAAGTATTAGCAGGTAAGTTTAGTATCTAGATTTTTGTCTCTGAAAATGTGTTTTAGGATTCACATTATTAAATTCAATAATAACAACTACTGTGACTTTTTTAAAATTAAGGATAAGACTGTGATCTAAATTGTGCCCTTTAAAAAGAAATTCGAGTCAGACACCCATGGTTTATGCCTGTAATCCTAGCTACTCAGAAGGCTGAAATCTGAGGATCACATTGTGAAGCCAGTTTGGGTAGAAAGTCCATGAAATTTTAATCTCCAATAAACTACTCAGAGAAAGCCAGAAGTAGCATTGTAGCTTAAGTTGTAAGAGTGCTAGTCTTGAACAAAAGAAATACAGAACCTCTGAGCTTTGATTTCAAGCCCTAGGAGACTGGGGCGAGGAGGGAGGAGGAGAGAGAGAGAGAGAGAGAGAGAGAGAGAGAGAGAGAGAGAGAGAGAGGAGGATCCCAAGACCATCCTAGGGTCAAGCATGGGAAGAGTGAGTCCTCCTTTTCTTAAATAGAATGATACATTTGGCAAAATGTGTACATCCATGAAGGTCAATAATGAGGGCCATCCATACAATCAATCTGATACTCCAAACAAGTTAAATGTGTAGTACAGCAGATAATGTGGAAGGTTACATTGAAAAATAAGGTAGAAATTGGAGTGGGAGGAGGAGTGGTGACATTTGTTTAAATCCCTGAAGAAGGGGCTGGGAATATGGCCTAGTCCAAGAGTGCTTGCCTTGTATACATGAAGCCCCGGGTTCAATTCCCCAGCACCACATATACAGAAAAGACCAGAGATGGCGCTGTGGCTCAAGTGGCAGAGTGCTAGCCTTGAGCAAAAAGATGCTCAGGCCCTGAGTCCAAGGTTCACAACTGTCGAATAAATAAATAAATAAATCCCTGAAGAAGTAAGTTGAGCTGTATTGAGAGCATACATGTTCTCAGCAGAGGATGTTGAAGGACCTGAGGCAGAAGTGTGGTGCGTATATTAGCAAGTATAAATGTAAATGGAATAGACAGAGCAAGGAAGAAAGTGATATTTGTGGGAAAGAACTTAAGACCCCTGGAAGAACTTCTGCTTCTATCAAGGAGTCCTTGAAGAGCATTAAGCACAAAGACCTGAAGGTGCTTGGAGTTGTATTAAAAACAGGCTTTAGGTGGGGTTATAGCTCAGAGGTAGAGAGCTTTCCCAGCATGTGACAAGTACTGATTTTGAACACCAGTATCAGAAAGAAAGAAAAACCACGATCCTCTGGATCTCAGCTTCTTATGAAATGGATGTTCAATGGATGCTAATTATCACGATTACTACTATCATAATTTCTACTGCTGACCTTCCTATTTGTATTGAAGAATTGCCAAGCTTCTCAAGGGTCAATCAAGATCCAGGACAAGAAGTACATAAAACATAATGCTAAAGAGATTCTGTTGAATCTTGTAGCTTCTGCTAAATTACTTCTTGAGAGATGTTAGTGGAGGTTTAACAATTTCTGAAGTGGCTATTCAGAGCCCTGCTCCTAAATATACTGGAGATGTTTGCGAGGTGGTGAAGAGAGGTAGGTTGCTGACAAATAAATTAAATGTCAGACAGGAGTAGGATTACATTTTAAACCATCTGAAGAGTATATGGGTATAGATAGTTTATGGGTTGAGCAAGTAGCAGGCAAAGACAGATACAAACCTAGCAAATCTACACATGGAAAGAGAAATAGACATTTCCAGTGCTGATTTGATCTAGTGGAGGTAGAATTGACTTCAATTGTGCAATTAGATCAAGCAGTGATTCCTAGCATATTTCTACTTTCATTCACAACCCTCCAATAAAAATAAAGATGCCACATTCTCTGTTGTGTTGAATATTTGACCACTTCTAATTGTCATATTACACTTCACCACAAATAGTGAATTTACTTGGAAGTAACTGCCTAGCAAATTACTCTCCTTGGAATGTGGTTTTAGAATAATTGTTATTAAATAATGGGAGGCCAGATAAATTTAACTCTTGTTTTAGAGATTGTCTGTAAAAAAAAAAAAGAAGCATGGTATTACTTTTATGGTTTCTGATTCCTTCAGTTCCTGTATGCAACAGTTGTGTCCTCACTGTATTTTACAGGCAAAAAAATCCTTCTCTCAGCAGTTCCTATAATTTCAAATTTATAACTATGTCCAGGGTAATTCACCCATGAGCCAACTAGAAATAAAAAAAAGAGGAGATAGACCCATCTGTTGGAGTGATTTCTTAACTGCAGAAAACATTTTCCTTTCTTTAAAAGCAAAGCTATAAAATCTGTATAAATTTCAATCTGCAAACCATGAAACCCTAATTTTTCCACTTTGCTAGTCACTTTAAGTAAATGATTTCTGCATGTGTGGAGTGTCAGAAATCAACAAAATGGTCCAAGGAAGTGTGAGAGATTGTTTTTTTTTTTTTTTTTTTTTTTTTTTACTACAGAAATGTCTTCTAACTGATAGCAAAAAATGATTCTTCAGGTAAATTAAAGCCCCAAGTAATTCTGGATAGCTTCATTCTAAAAGACCTGTGTCTTCAGTTAGTATGCTTTTCTGCTTTATAAATGAACTTTAAATTTTCCTCTCACTATTTTTACTTAATTAGTGAATTAATTAATCATTTGCTGGTCCTGGGGCTTGAATTCAGCCTGGGTGCTGTCCTGAGCTTCTACTCAAGGCTAGCCCTCTACCACTTGAGCCACAGTGCTACTTCCAGCTTTTTCTGTGATTAATTGGAGAAAAGTGTCACAAACTTTTCTGCCTGGGCTGGCTTTGAACCATCTCAGACTCTTGAGTAGCTAGGATTACAGGTAAGAGCCACCAGTACCGGGTTAATTTTTTTAAATTAACTTTTCAAAACTTTTATTTCTCTTATTTAAAATATGATCATACTTAGAAATATGGGTAAGGCAATTTTACCTTTGTGAAGCCTTTATGTAAGGAGGAGAAATCTTTTGTCCTGAATAATTCAGATGAGAGTAATTGTTTCGTTAAGTACTCTGGCTATGATCACATGTCTTCACTCTGCTAGTGCAGAATAAAGTTCTGCAGCAAAATCAACTTTGTGTTATAGAAATCGAGACGTTCTGATTTCCTATGTTGTCAGTTCAAGGGTAAATCATATGGAGTGGTTAACCACTTGTGCAGCTGGAACTCCTCTGATTGAAATCCACACACATTTACTTTGGGAAAAATGAGAGGTCTTACCAACAAAACACCTTGTAAAGGCAACCATTTCACTTCCCACTTGACTAGTAAGAGCAAACGCAATGGGACAAGAGTGCTTTTCAGATGATGTCTGTTATTTTCTATTAGTTTGAGGTCTTCTCAAAGTGATGAGCAGGAAGACTGAGATGCCCTGGCAGTGATATTTTGGGCACAATAGAGGTGGACTAAAATGTGCTACTGCCTAAGTGCTCTTCCTAAACTTACTAACTTCATGGTACATAGTATATACCATGTCTTCTTAACTGACACAGGTATGACTCAGTAGCTCCACATGAAGCCTGTAGTTGTAGAGATAGTCATTTATGGTGAATGATGTAACTGTAATTAGGTACTTACTAAGTCCTTCCAATTTTTATTTTTATGTCCTTCTGTTTCACTGTGCACATCCAGTTAATAAATCTAGTTTTTCAACAGACTGGAGACCAAACCTGTATAAGAATTGAAATCCATCTGAGGAGCCATTGTTTCTTCTTTCCCAATGTGCCCAGAAGATAAATGAGTTGGGAATGATTGAGTTCATATCATGACTTGAACTTCAGAAAATTCTTTGAACTCTTACTTTAACCATATAGACAAAAAATGAAAGTTCACCTAAAGATGTAATTATACATGTAGTTTGCATATAAATTAAAGTCACTTGTCACCAGATGCCAGACAATTGACAAATAAAATGGTAGCATGTAACATGGAATATTGTGGAAAAATTCTGCAAGCCCCAAATTGAGCTCCATTATTGCCACAACTGCAGTTAAGGGTAAATGTATACTTACCTAATCTGAAGTGCTTATTTGTGTCCTTTCCTCTTTGTATGATAAACTCTTTAAGGTTTTTGAGATCATCTGTATAAAAGATATTGGGTTTTTATTTTCAAGTTATCCATTTTAATACTGATGTCTGAACTCAGAGCTTTAAGCTTGGTGGACTGAGCTTCTACAACTTAAGCCCAGCCTCCAGCCTTGCTTTTTGATAGTTATTTTGGACATGGAGTCAAGCCAACTTTTTTGCTTATGCTGTCTTCAAACCATGATTCTTAGTCTCCCAGGTAGCTATGATTACATATAGATTACATATATGATTACATATACTAGCCCCTAGAAGAATAAATTCCGTGATATTAGTTTTGTGTTTGCATGTGCCTGTGTGTTTGTTTGTTGTGTGCCAATACTGGGCTTGAACTCAAGGCCTCTTATTCTTGCTCAGCTTTTTCACTCAAGGCAGATGCTCTGTCACTTGAACCACACTTGCACTTTCAACCTTTTGCTGGTTAGTTAAAGATAAGAGTCTCATAGTCTTTTCTGCTGGGCTGTCTTTGAACCACTATCCTCAGATCTCTAGGATTATGGGCATGAACAATGAGTGCCCAGTGATACCTGTTTTGAATTTAGGTTTGTGTATTAGCTTTCTCAGGACTGTTATTGTTTTAACAGTAATTTAGAAGCAAGATATCTCTCATTAAAGAAAGTCCAAGAAGGAGTAACTGGGGGGGGGGGGCGGCAGGGAGAGATATGGTGAGATGAGTCTATTCCCAAGAGCAGCAGGTGACTTATTGAAGTGATGAGACCTGACCTTCCCTTATCATTAATTCATTGAGGGGTTAACTGTCCTAATGATCTTAATTTCCTGTCTGTTTGAATTAGAGCTAACTCCTGGAATTGCACAACTATCTGCATCTTCTTTATCTGATGAGAGCTATTCAATGAAAAGACATTTCCGAATTAGTACAGAGTATATGATTTGTCATAGATCCCAAAATAGAAGCAGAGATGTGTTACCAGAATGACTTCAAGGAGGAAATGATTGATTGTAATTAGAAAACAAACCACATACCAAGCACTCAGTCATCAGAAATCTTATAGAAAAGGATACCTTTATCAGGACATAATTATACACAGTACTCACACACCTGCTATTCCATTTATAGCACTCTTTGTCTTCTACAGAAATACTGGAGTGATAGCGAAAAATATTTCCTGAAATTGGAGACAATGGGGAATGGCTTTAATCTAGTCTTATCAAATACTTCTCCCAAAGTCAGTGTAACAGTGATTCTACCTTCACTTGAATGTGCAAGAACTTTCGTCCACTACTGCATATACTTAAAACCTTGTGATGTCAGGTGCTATGGCTCATGCCTGTAATCCTTGCTACTCAGGAGGCTGAGATCTGAGGATTGTGGTTTGAAGTCAACTTGGGCAGGAAAATCTATAAGACTCTTATCTCCAGTTATCTGCTGAAAAATAAAAATAGGAAAGCTAGAAATGGAGATGTAGCTCAAGTAGTAGAGTGCTAACCTTGAGCAAAAAAGCTCAAGGCTGGCACCCAGACCCTGAATTCAAGCCCCAGGACCAGCACACAGACATATAGACAGGCATACACATACACACACCATACATACATACCTTGTCCCTTACTCCTTGGGAGTGTTTGGTGTCATTTCTAGTGCCTAGCACTTAGTTGCTCTTTGGGTATCTTTTTCAAGGATGAATAAATGACTGAATGCTGAGAAGGGGAAATTTGCATGCATAGTTACACAGAACTCATATGATGGGAGAAAGAATTAAAGGGCAGAATTTTAAGAAAAAAATAAGTTCTGCCTACTATAATATAGGGTCTTGTGTGTATGTCAGGGCTGGCCTGGACTACAGTCCTTTTGTTTACCCTTCACATATAGCTGGGATGGAAGGCATTCATCATCATATACAGCTATTGGTTGAGATGGGTCTTACAAATATTTTGCCAGTACTATCCTCACAAACCATTATCTTCTTGTTCTCTACGTCACAAGTAGCTAGGATTACAGGCATTTTCTACTGGTACCCAACCTACATTAAAATTTCACACATATCTGTCTTTATCTAAAATTCTGAGTTGGAGAGTCTTGGAAGTCTTGATCTTCTGGTGAATTCTGCATGAGGAATGCTGATAGATGTAGAAAACAAAAGAATATACAATGAAGGAGGATGAAGCTTCGACTAACCTGACTGCTTTCTCTTACCAACAACTTTGCTGGAAAGTCAGGCCCTGGCAATACTAAAGTAAAAGGAGGCACTAAAAATAATAAACACAAGAGTGCTGTGAGACTGGAAAGTAATTGGAGTCTCTTCATACTTCAGCTGTCAAATTTAAGGTGTCCATCTAGGTTTCATCTTCACAATCATAGTATTTTTGTGCAGATGTTAATTCTAGATTCAAAATAAGACATTGTTGCTAAAGAAACAATTGAGTTTATGACCCCAAGAATACTGGGCACTGGGAAAAAATTATACTAAGTGAAGTGATCCAGACCCAAAGAAACATGGACTCTATGGTCTCCCTTATTGGGAATAATTAGTACAGGTTTAAGCAAGTCATAGCAGAGCATCACAAGGCCCAATAGCTATACCCTTATGAACACCTAAGATGATGCTAAGTGAAATGAACTCCATGTTATGGAGACAATTGTTATATCACAGTTGTAACTACTTTCAACATCCCATGTGTATCTGTAGCTTCTATTATTGATGGTGTTCTTGTATCACCTTCCTGTGGTTGTACCTAAACTATCTCTGTAATCTTATCTGAGTATATTGGAAACCGTGTATACTGGTATTGGAACTAGGAAATTGAAAGGGAATACCAAAATTGAGAGACACAGGGTAAAAAAAGACAAACAACTACAAAAGCAATACTTGCGAAACTGTTTGGTGAAAGTGAACTGAACACCTCGGGGGGGGAAAGGGGAAGGGGGAGGGGGGAAGGGGGTATGAGGGACAAGGTAACAAACAGTACAAGAAATGTATCCAATGCCTAACGTATGAAACTGTAACTTCTCTGTACATCAGTTTGATAATAAAAATTTGAAAAAAAAAAAAAGAAGAATACTGGGCACTGGTGGCTCACACCTGTAACGCTACCTATTGGGAAGGTGGAGACCAGAAGGGTCATGGTTTAAGGCTAGCCAGACTGAATGTTTGCAAGACCCTATTTCTGGCTATGGTAGGAAATGTCAGTAGGATTTGTCATGCAGGCTGGCTTGGCCAAGTAGTGAGATCCTATCTCAAAATTAATTAGAATAAAAGGGGCTAGAGGTATCGCTCAAGCATCTATCTAGTGAGTTTAAAGACCTGAGTTAAAACCCCAGTAATGCCTATAAATAAAAGGCATATATGCACAAAATTAGTGCCTTTGAATTGCATACTATACAAGACAAAATGTGCAAAGCAGCTGCTCAAGTCAATTCACAGGGTACTTTCCATCTCACTGATAGGACATACAAGATATTTGAATCTCTCTTCTCTTAGATTCTTTATCATACTCCTCCTCCCTCTCTTTGGTTTATAGTAATTTATGGCAAACTTTTGCCTTCAAATTTAAATACTGTAAATGTGAATCATTTTATAGCTGATGAAGTCTTGTAATTTCCTTCTAAGTAACTTTTAAGATCTCATTTGTACTTATATATTATTTTCTTAAGAGTTTTATTAGTCTTGATGGTAGAAATATTAAAATGCTAAGAAATAACAAACAATTATAACACTGCCAAATGGTTGAATCAATACAACTGGGGCCCTGAATGTTGGAGCCAATATTCTATATTTAACCAGCTACTAGAATCAGCTTGCTATGCTGTAAGAAAATGAGCCTGAAAATAATATTTTCCAGAAATTTTATTCAACAGGTACTTACTAACTAACGATCATGTCAAGTTCTCTGTTGCTTGTAACTTCACCATCTTGTTGAGCTTAGCCAACATGATAACTCTTTCTGGTACACTTAGAATTAAGAAGGGAGATGCTTTATGGAGATCCTGGCACCTAAATAGTGTTTCAAGGGATTGGTTGATTTTGAGAAGCAGAAGTGAAGATAAAAGGCATAGATTGTCTTCAGGATCCTGGGTGGCAATAGCAGAGTACACAAGGAATCAGGAAGAAGAATGCATTAACTCAAGGTCACATCGATTGGGAGCTGTGAGAAATAATTTCAATTAGTAAATTTGTGTTTGACCCTGAAGCCTTGGAATTCAAGCTGAGGTGCAAAAGGAAAGATAGAAACAAACCAGCATAACTAGAGAGGCAATGTGCTAAAAGCCATGTTAAAAAAAAACACCAACAGATCAGAGTGGCAGATGAAACTGAATAGAAGCAAAGTATAAACTCTATTCACAACCCAGGTACTGTGTATCATAAATAATCAATAAACAATATTCTGCACCAACCATGTCCTTTGGTGTCAGAGCAATTTATTTATTATACCACCACCCTCATTATCTAAAACAGAACACTGCAATTTCATATACCATCTGTGAGCTCCAAATGGTCATAATTAACAACCACAAATGTTCTAAAAAGGTGATGTGCTAAAAATAGCTTATCATGCTTGTCAGCAGGCTGTTTCTTCAGAGCCCATGACATTCAACGAGAGAACGCTCCATTTTTGTGATGTATTTACATGATTATTTTTACATGGATTATGAAACTAGAAAAACATGCTTCTCTCATTAACCTTCCTGAAGTTTAGTACTTTCAGTAATAGTTAACTAGAAGCAGAAAAAAAAGTAGCAAGACCACACCAAAGTTAATTTCATTAGGATGAGCAATGCCTAGGTTAATATTTAGAACATTAGTTAACATATGGGAAATACAGGAGATCTATGTCAACTATTTGGAGGTACTTATAGCCAATATAAAGGCTTTTTAATAATAATAATTATTATTATTTTGCCAGTCCTGGGGCTTGGGACTCAGGGCCTGGGCACTGTCCCTGGGCTTCTTTTTGCTCAAAGCTAGTACTCTACCTTTTGAGCCACAGCACTACTTCCTGATTATTCTGTTCATGTGGTGGTGAGGAATCGAACCCAGGGCTTCATGCATGCTAGGCAAGCACTGACTGCTAAGTCACATTCCTAGCCCCCATTTAATTATTTTTTAAGCAAATATTCGCCTCCTTCTTGATTCTTTAAGGAGAACTTCAGAAAAAGACCTCTGACAGTTTGCCTAATATCTTGGTGAAGCTGAATGGCTCAATAAAGTCAAGATCAAGAATTTCGAATTGAATTTTAACCAGTGGAAATGGGAGCCCATAAGATATGCATGTATCCATGTCCAAACTGCCACAGCTAACTAAAAAAATCAGTGAGCCAAAAATATACTGAATTTAATCACATGGGAGCAGTCATGGATTTTAAGATGTACTATTATTTCATATACCACCATGAAAGATAAAATGCTACAAATTAAACCATGTCTCAATACTTCTCTCTGTTCTCAAATCTGTTTTATACTTCAACATATTGAAGAATCCTTTCAGAGCTATTGAGCATATTTTAAAACCAATATATTACACATTTCTTTAAAATGAAATAAATATAAGGAAAATGTATTGGCTAAAGTATCTCTACAACTCTTCCCATTCATAGTCTGACTCTTCTAAATCTCTCTTGAATTAACTCAAATCCAGAAATGCTTCTATTAAATATATATATATATATATATATATATATATATATATATATATATATATTTAGTACTGGAGTTTGAATTCAGGGCCTCAGTCCTGATAGGCAGGTGCTATATTATTTGAGTCAACATCCTGGCCTTTTTATAGTCTGGTTTTTGTTGTTTTATTTTTTTGGTCCCAGTCCTGGTGCTTGAACTCAGGACCTAGGAGTATTCCTGAGGTTTTATCCTCAAGGCTAATTAGTGCTCTATCATTTGAGCTACAGCTGTATTTCAGACCTTTTGCTAGTCAATGGGAGATAAGAGTCTCATGGGCTTTTGTGGCTAGTCTTGCTTCATATGGCAAGCCTCAAATCTCAGCCTCCTGAAAATCTTGGATTGTAGGTATAAGCAACTGGTGCCTAGATACATTATTTTTTATGTTATCAAAAGCCTGGAGGATGAGATTTTTTTTTTTTTTTGCCAGTCCTGAGGCTTGAACACTGGGCCTGAGCACTGTCCCTGAACTTTTTTTTTTTTTTTTTTTGGCCAGTCCTGGGGCTTGGACTCTGGGCCTGAGCACTGTCCCTGGCTTCTTTTTGCTCAAGGCTAGCACTCTGCCACTTGAGCCACAACGCCACTTCTGGCCATTTTCTGTATATATGGTGCTGGGGAATTGAACCCAGGGCCTCATGTATATGAGGCAGGCACTCTTGCCACTAGGCCATATCCCTAGCCCCTTAGTAAATTTTTGTGATCATGGTGAAATGTAGTCTGATAGATAAAATTTACCTCTAGGAGCTGAGCATTGGTGTTTCTTGCCTGTAATCCTAGCTACTCAGGACACTGAGATATGAGGATTGTGATTTGAAGCAGCCAGAACAGAAAAGTCCATAAGTCTTGTATCTCTAATTAGCTACCATAAAGCCAGAAGTGGAGGTATGGTGAAGGTGGTACAGCATTAACTTTAAATGAAAAAAATTAAAGGGCATTTCAAGTGCAAGTGCAGGCAAATATACACACATACATGACAAATGGTGAGACAGAGGATAAAGGGTGAACCAAACCAACAGTAATATTCATAAGAAAATATGACAGAAATTAACTGTACACCCGGGGGGGATTGGTGGGTAGGGAAGGTGGGAGAACAATGAGGGATGGGGTCACAAGTATGACAATAAATATACTTACTACCTTATGTATTTAATTGTAATCCCTTTGTATATCACCTTGACAACAAAATTAAATAAAAAAGACATAATAATAGAAAACTAAAAAAGAAAGAAAGAAAGGGGGAAAAGAGGTCTCTTGTTTCTAGGTCTTGGAGTTGGTTTCATAATGTATATTATTTTATATAAGTAGGATAAGTCATTTAGGAATTTTGCCTCTGTGATTCACATAAGGGCATCCTCCTTTAGTCTCACTGTGTGTGAGTATCTAGAATCATTTATAATTTATCATATCGCAGTGCATTTTAGATCTAGTTTCTGCATATCAGAGAGAATATGTGCCATTTGTCTCTCTGAGCTTGGCTTACCTCACATAACATAATTTGTTCTAGTTCCATCCATTTCCCTGCAAATGACATTATTTAATTCTTCCTAATGGCTATGTAAAACTCCATTGTGTATAGGCACCACAGTTTTTAGATCATGTATTGTGGGGCATCTGTGCTATTTCATTTTCTTAGTTATTGTTTAAAAAATAGCATTTGTTTAAAAAATCATAAACAGTTTAGCTACGTAGTTCTTCTAGAAAACATTCTTAGTATGAAGGTATAAATCATCATTTCTTAAAACTATTGGACTCTCATACTTTACTGAGAAATTCCCTTGTTACTAAACATGTTTACATGAGAGTTCAACTTTATAGCAAATTAAAGAATAAGTATAGATAGGTATTAATTTTTAGGATAATAAATCTATAAAATTTCACTAAATTTCTCCTTATCTGCCTAGTAAGATATAGTGGAGAGTTGAGTGTCTACCTTCTCAAAGAAATTGGTGGGGCTGAAAATGTGACTTAGGGGTAGAGTGCTTGACTATCATGCTCAAAGCCCTGGGTTTAATTCCTCAGCACCACATAAACAGAAAAAGCCAGAAGTGGCGCTGTGGCTCAAGTGGTAGAGTGGTAGCTGTGAGCCAAAGGAAACCAGGAACAATGCTTAGGCCCTGAGTTCAAGACCTAGGACTGGCCAAAAATAAAGAAAAAGAAAGAAAGAAAAGGAAGAAAGAAAGAAAGGAAGGAAGGAAGGAAGGAAGGAAAGGAAGGAAGGAAGGAAGGAAGGAAGGAAGGAAGGAAGGAAGGAAGGAAGGAAGGAAGGAAAGAAAGAAGGAAGGAAGGAAGGAAGGAAATAAAGGAAGAAAGGAAGAAAGAAAGAGAAAGAAAGGAGGAAAGAAACTGGTTTCTATCCCAGAGTTTTCAAGATTTCAGTAAATATGCATATTATTTTTCAATTTCACTTTTAAAATAAGAGCTTTACAATATGTACAAGAAAAACACAAAAGCAATTAGGATAGGGCACCTATAAGATAAGAAAGAAATATCTACAGAATGAAAACAAAAGCATCACAAATTTCCTAAAAGTATTCTCAAAATCTAAATGAAATATAGTTACAATATAAAAATTAACAGTGTTAGGAATATGGAAGAAAAGGGAAAAAAGAATAGACTGGCCTTAATTCTCAATAGAATAGGATTGTTTATTGCCAGTGAGGGGCACAACTTCCCTGTGGGGTATGGAGATGGTATGAAGGATGGGTTTGGGTTTGGGTTTATGTGGGGTCTGAGCAAGGAGGCTGAGGTTAATGGAAAAGCCATTAGGTCTAGGGAGTTGGGGCTTTTCGGTTGGGCCCACAATGGAATGTCTGCAGCCAGGCTTAGGTGGATTGCCCTGCCTGCACCTCAAGCATGTCCCGCACTTCCCTGGGGTTTTGCATGATGTCTATACGTGTGTGTAATAATAAAGGGGAGGTCAATCCTTCAAAGCATATTATTTGCAAATTATTTATCATCTTAAACATTTTTTCTTTACGCAAGATATCGTTATGTAGCCTTGGCTAGCCTGGAACCTGCCATCTTCCTGCCTCAGTCTCTTGTGTGGTGAAATTTCAGACATGCCAGAATTCCTGGCTTTATTTTATTTTACTTTTTTTGTGGTACTGTGGCTTGAACTCAAGGCCTCACACTTGCTAGTCAGGTGGCTTAGCAATGAGTTGTACATCCAGCCCAAGACTTCTTTTCTAACACTTATGTAGCAAATAGTATGGCAGAATAGCACATAAAATGATTTCAGAGAAGTAAAAAAGCACATGAAAGCAAGGATGGTATAAACATGTATAAAAATTTAAACTTGAAGATAGTATCATCGAAGATAGTGCTGTCCAATAAAGCTTTCTGCAGTGATGAAAAAAAAATATATACTCAAAAGAATAAGGTAAAAATCAATACACATAAGATATTTACTTTTTTTTTTTTTTTTTTTTTGGCCAGTCCTGGGCCTTGGACTCAGGGCCTGAGCACTGTCCCTGGCTTCCTTTTTGCTCAAGGCTAGCACTCTGCCACTTGAGCCACAGCGCCTCTTCTGGCCATTTTCTGTATATGTGGTGCTGGGGAATCGAACCCAGGGCCTCATGTATATGAGGTAAGCTCTCTTGCCACTAGGCCATATCTCCAGCCCCAGATATTTACATTTTTAAAAAATAATAATTAGTTATTTATTTTCAAAGTGATGTACAGAGGGTTATAGTTTCATACGGCAGGCAGTGGGTACATTTCTTGTATAATTTGTTACCTCCTCCCTCATTTTCCCCCTCCCCCTCCTTTTCCCTCCCCCCCCCCCATGAGTTGTTCAGTTGGTTTACACAAAATGTTTTTGTAAGTATTGCTTTTGGAGTTGTTTGTCTTTTTATCCTTTGTCTCTCAGTGTTAATATTCCCTTTCCCTTTCCTACTTCTAATACCTGTATATACAGTATCCAGGGTACTCAGATGAGATACAGTGATATCGTGGGGACAACCATAGGAAGGGGATATAAGAGGATCATCAAGAAAAGAAGCTACGGTTTCACATGGCATTTTGAAAGTAATTACAACAGTGATATAACAGTTGTTTCTATAACATGGAGTTCATTTTACTTAGCATCATCTTATGTGTTCATAAGAGCATCGCTATTGGCCTCTTGTGATCCTCTGCTGTGACTAGCCTAAACCTGTACTAATTATTCCCTATGAGGGAGACCATAGAGTCCATGTTTCTTTGGGTCTGGCTCACTTCACTTAGTATAATTTTTTCCAAGTCCTTCCATTTCCTTACCAATGGGGCAATGTCATTCTTTGTGATAGAGGCATAAAATTCCATTGCGTATATGGACATATTTTTAGCTATTCTACCAATAGATATTAACAGGCTCACCAAATTGTTCTTACTATACAATGCTCCAACAGATATCTTTGTGCACATACATGTGTATATGAAATTTATATGATAAAAGACCAAAGAATTAGTATTTGGGGCCTAAAAACATGGTGTTGGATAAAAGCAAATGTGACAGGTGATTTTCATCAAGTATAAACAATAAATTTATGATGTAAGGAATTGAGATTTTGGGGACTTTTCAGTCACAATATGTGGTTTATAAGAACTTATCTTACTTTTCCAGTGCTTTACTATGAAGTTTATTGAAAGTTTCTGCTTGTTGACATTTATGAAATTATCTGTTATTAAGGAAAGTCAAATTCATTTAAATGTGTTATTGGATTCATTTGTTGTGTTTTATCCTGTATTTGCTAAATCAATTAATATTAAGATATAATTCCTTCACCATGAAAGTGAGGCAACATTTATTAAGTTTTAAAATCATCTCTCAGGATGACATATTAGTTTTCTCCTTTAATATGTTAATGTTTATTTCTCTAATCTTAAAACACCCAAGAATAACTTATGGTTAGTTATTATTATTTCGTATGGATGAGTTGGATCACAGTACATTATATACAGATCTTACTATGGAACTGTTAACTTTCTACTTCCTTCCTCTTGTTTTTGTTTTTGTGCTGGTTCTCGGCCTTAACTCAGGGCTGGGCTGCTGACCCTGAGCTTTTTTGCTCAAAGTTACAGCTCAACCACTTGAGCCGTAGTTCTACTTTCAGCTTTTTGATGGTTGATTGGAGATTAAGGGTCTCAAAGACTTTCCCATCCACCCAGGCTGGCTTTGAACCCCAATCTTGAGATCTCAGCCTTCTGAGCCACTAACATTACTGGCATGAGCCTCTGGAGTCCAGCTTGATACTTCTTTACTTAAAAGCATAAGTGCTTGTATTTCCTTGTATCTTTTATCTGTCCATCACTTAGAAGAGTGAGTTTACCTTTCTGTAGGATGGCTGGCCTGCTCTAGCTTTATACATTCTACTTATCTCAGCCTTTTGTTTAACTCTGGACAGAAGGTGGAACCTTTTGGATTTATTGGTACAATAGTCTCTAACTTTTCATGTATAAGAATCTCATTTCAATAACTAAAATATTGCTTACTTCTTAATCAGAGGGATTCCATTTTAATTTTTATTAATGGAGAAACTATCACATCTTCTAAATAAATGTAGTACTATTTTAAGATAAACATATATTTCCTTAATTATAGTAGAATCTGATACATTTTAGAAAAGTTAGTATTATTTCCATATAGCGTTCCATCTTTGTTCTGTCTTCCAGAAGTGCAAAATTAATTTTAATTCATAGGACTATCATAATACAGCAGTGTGAATTAACAATTGGCACATATTCTGAGAAAAGAAATGCTTAGGTCATTTCATCATTGTATGAGCACCATAGAATATACCTATATGAACTTACATGGCATTATTTTTTTAGCCATAAATAGGCTGTCTGTACCTTATAGCTCTTAGCCTGTGTATAGCACCTTACTACACTGAAAACCATCAACATTACGAGATGACGGGGATTATGGTCCTACATTGTTTTCTGTGGTTTGCTGTTCACCGGAATGTTCTTAAGTAACGTATAGCTGAAACTGTTTTCCCCAAAGTCTTAGGCTCCCAGTCTGAGAACTGCCATTCTGCCTCCACTGAGGCTGGCTCCCTGCCTCTGCCTGCTTTGAATTCTCTCCTATGGCTGTGTGTCTCTGGCCCCATGATGACTGCCTGGAGACCTCACCCTGTCATTTCAGTTAACAAAGATTCCCCCAGTTCCTGGCAAGGGTCTACCCTAAGTCAGACTCAGGTCAGCAAATCATGTCATAGCTCTTTAGCAATCATATAGCTCCATACGCTGTGGAATATAAAAGCACTCAGTAAGAACCAGCTAAGTGTTCTTCAATTTAAAATGTCAAATACCACATAATTATGAGGGATAAGTAAATGTTACAAATTTTACATGCCCACATCATATATTTCTCTTCTTATTGTTATCTATCCATAGTACAATTAAATGAGTTTTCCTTATTTTCGGTTGTATAATTACAACTAAATCTTTCATGATTTTTTTAAAACAGGAGTGGGGCTTTATCTAGAGGCTTTGTGCTTACTGAGCAGATTACTTTACCACTTGAGCTGCTCCCCGGTAATATTTTCTTGAAACACAGGTACTCACTCATTTGCCTATCATCTACCATAGACAATTCTGAGGGTTGAATTAAATAGTTGTGACCACTCACTCTAAAATATTTACTATGTAGCCTTTACTCAAAAATTGTTCAACTTCCATGTTTTTATTAAAATAAAAAAAATCTTTGTTTTGGTAATAGTCTTTTTCATCAGAGTCTAATTGAAGTCAAGAAAAGGTGACTATTTCTACTTAACCCTAAAAGAGCATGAAATTGTGAAGAAATGTAACTTGAATTTGGATTGGTTGTGCAATATTGTTATTGTCTACTCTTGCATATTCTAAAAATGAAAGTTAAGGTTTTTATGGGTTTGCCTGACAAGTGTACTGTTCTTATTTTAATAGAAAATTATTATAGTATGCATTCAAGAAGTGCCTGAAATGGATTTGTCTTGATTTTTAAGCCCAGCTAATAAATTGTTTTTTTTATGGTAAGAAAAAAAGAAAAGCCTGGACTTTACTCACTTCTTGAAGACCCTGATATGCTAAAAATAATGTAGAAAAGTTAAAATATGTATGTCTGAGCTCACAAAACTGCACAACACAAAAATAAACTAAAATGTGAGCCAAGAACTTTGGTTACCAATAACACAAACACACACACACACACACACACACACACACACACACACACACACACGGGCTCATCAGAGGAAAGTGCATACCCCACTGAAGCAGGAGGTTCATATTAGGGGAACTGAGCATGTGGGAGAGGGGGACGGGGCACAGAGGAGCACTGCACTTTCTGTTCAACTTTTCTGTGAACTTCAAATTTCCCTAAAGAATAAAAATCTGTTAGCATAAAGACAGTGCAGAAATATCAACATTGCCTTATGTATGTACTATGTTCCTTACTATTCTCAGCAAGCCTGATCCTCTACCCAACTAAAAATTTACATTTTCTAGTTTCTGTGGGGCAGATAGAGATAGGATGGATTAAGCTAGAGGCTTGCTTGCTTAATGGGATGGAAGGAGGATTAATTTAAAAGGAATGAAAATAGATCTTTACAGGGAGGCAAGCTCAATGATATATGTCCTTCAACCCTTCTGTCTTCCTGTTTTTTCTTGAAAGTTACATTCATGAAGCTTTGTAGTCTACCAAGAAGGCAAATATCTTTAGTGTTTTTGGATTAAATTTCCCTGTGCTATATCAGAAAATACATTGATAGAAAAGGAACCCATATATTATTTAAGCCTTGTTTACTTAAGTTTTCTATGAAGCATGTTTAGACAATTTAAATCTTTACACATTCAATTGTTCAACCTCTCGTGTACATCTCCATGACTATTGTGTAATGTAACTCCTTTAGAGGTTGACTGTGAGGCTCATTGTGATTGGAGGACACTTGCCTCTCTGTCTCGTTCTTAGCCTTACTTCATGGATAGCTTCCCCCTACTGGACCTCCAGAATGTATGATGTGCATTCTGTGCTTTTTTTAAGGTTACTCTATGGTTGACATCTTCAGATGTAAATTCTTCTTAATGAACTCTTAGTTATTTCTATTAGATTATAAAACTAATATATCTCTCAAACTTTGTTTTGTTCTTTTCTGTAATGATCCGTAAGTATGCTTCAATATAGCTTGCATGCTCTTGTTTCATTTCTTTTATCCATTTAGATACCTCCATCTCATATGTCCACTTACTTCAAATTAAAGTCTATGAAACACTGATGTCCCTGCAGTGACTGAGATGGACAGTGCATATACAGAAGAGGTGAGCTCTTAAACCTTGGAGCCTAGGGATATTGATAAAATGGTAATTTAAGGAAGCCTATAAGAAGGACAAAGCCTTTGGTATAATGAATTTACATTTGCTCAGCACACCTGATGTGAAAGAACTTGATCTTTGGTATGGCAAAGAATAGAAAATTGCTAACTGCTAATCTGGTCCTGCCTTTCCTGTACTGTGATTAGCTCTGGAAGGTATAATGACTTAAATGTGATTTGAAAGTTTTCTGTTTCATCTTAAAAGATGTATTTTGTATGCTAAAGTCTGATATTGGCTTGGCTCCAATGCTCATAAGAAATAAATTGTAACTGGCCATTCCAATGATAGGAACAGGCCTTTCCAGGGAAGTGTATTATTATTATTATTATTATTATTATTATTATTTTGGCCAGTCCTAGGCGGTGAACTCAGGGCCTGAGCACTGTCCCTGGCTTCTTTTTTGCTCAAGGTTAGCACTCTGCCACTTCAGCCACAGCGCCACTTCTGGCCGTTTTCTGTATATGTGGTGCTGAGGAATCGAACCCAGGGCCTCATGTATACTAGGCAAGCACTCTTGCCACTAGGCCATATTCCCAGCCCTGGGAAGTGTAATTATTAGAAAATAAGAATTGCTCTGGGAGCAACCTCTACAATCACAGGTCACCCTGCAGTTATGGGAGCAGGTAAAACCATGGCTCCCCTCCATGAGAGGGTTCCTTCTCTTTTAGTGACCTCCTGGTTGCTATCCTACTTCTACTCATGCTTAGACCATGCATCTGAAATTTGCTAACCAAATTTGTGTCTACTTGCTTAGAAAATTTCAAACTGCTAATGTTGATGAAAATGAAAACCACTGATTACCAAGGACCTCTGGAAAGCACCTTCCTCCATGACAGGTCCTAACCCTCTTGGGAACTCCACATTGACCCCTTTCAGCAGGTAGAAGCCACAAGATCTTAATGCCCCCACCTCCTGACAGCAGTCAGGGCTCATTTAGCAAAATCTGACAATTTGAGGTAGTGGGGGGGAAAAGGAGGGAGCAGCAGGGAAACACCTGCTGCTGTGTCACTTGTAAGCTAACACCACCTCTGATACGCTGGTTTTCTGTTTGTTTCCAGATATCAGTTTCTTGGGATTTATGGAGGACTTTTCTGTAGTTAACTACACCCAAGTCTTCTTTCTTCTACCTCCTAACTTAGTGACAAGAAGCTACTATTTTTCCAAATGAGTTTCATTTCTCAAAAGTCTGATTTTTTTTTCTGTCTAAATGTCTTACTTTTCCCTCTAGTTCTCTGCTTAGACAACTTGCATTGTTCCTTCAAAACCTATTCTTGGAATCATATTTCCAGGAAAGCTTCCTTTCCATTCCCAAGCCTGTCACACGGTATCTTACTCTGGGAAGACTCTTTGAACTTTAAAATTCCAATTATCTGACCATGATGTGTTGGATCCAAGCCATGTAGTGGCTCCTTAGAATCCAGTTTCCACAAACCACTTAGAACATGGGAGTAGGATTTTGAATTCATTTGTCTCTTTATATGATTTTATAAATCAAATTACATTCTGAAAGGATTTACATATGTAATCCTAATACTGAAATAGGTGACAAACACATAGAAAGTGTTTCATGCAGTTTTGGATGAAATAATGGTCAAACCACCCTGAAAATGCAACTTAAGACCTAGGCTTGACTCTAGACTGTTCCTTTAGTAGACGTACATTTGAACAAATTATCAAAGTAATAAGAGTCCTAATTTCTTAATCTATGACAAATAATGACAAGTAATGCCTTATGAATAAATGAGACTCATTATTATTAGTCTTTTATTAAAGTTTTAGGTGGAAATCTAAAAATCTCCAACACTTCAGAAACCAGTGTTTTCTTCTACTCTTCAGTTTCTTTAGCTGGCCTATTAATTAAATTGACATAATCAGAAGAATAGGAAAAACTTTTTACTTACTAAGTACAAACACATGGAAATATCATGAAAATGGTCTTAGTACAGCTCAGCTGAAGTTGTATGTGATTCTGGGCTGCCTGAGTGACTAAAGAAATTCAGGTTCAGGGTTCCCAAGGAGTGTTCATGGCCAATTATGGGAAGATGGGTGGTGTGGTGACTATGTAGTGAATACATATTGCTTTGAAAAGTAGGCAAAGTCTATCAAGTAATAAAAGTTGTCTCAGAATACCTGTCATGCTGGTAGAGATGCCTGGTAATCAAAAACATTACTTAATGAATGTGATTTTCTTTATAAAAGGAGAAATCTATACTTTGGTTTTATACAGCAGAGTGTGAAGTGAAAGGTCATTCTTATGTTGGATGGTTCTTACTTTCCTTTATCTCAAAATAATCAATATGTCAAAGTGGCATATTTGAGGGCAATGTGTTTCAAACCTCTTCAAAACTGGGAGAGAAATTCCTCAGAAAGGTATGGGTTTTTAATGAGTTGAGTTTTTTCAAGCCCCTGTGTATGTTGAAAATTTTAGGAAATTAGACCATAAAATTAATCTTTTTGATTATCTCAATTCTCTGGAACAATTTGTGGTTCTGATCTTTTACTGGGAATTTTCTACTTCAAACTTTTCTGGTATTCATAGTATGCCCAGACAGATAAATGATAGAAAACAGGTTGAAGTTGAGACTTATGTCCACAATAATTGAGTTGTTTGCCTATAGGCACCAAATATTTTCTTTTATTTCAACCAAGCCTGCACCAATCTATCTATTCAATCAACAATTATTGAGTATCTACATGTGTAAAGCACCATTAGTGGTAATAACTACCATTTTTTGGGCATTGACCATGTGCCAGCCACTATTGTCGAGAACTTTGATGGCACTCTGTCAATTCTTAGAGCAAATCTAGGGGGTGGTGCAGTTATTTATCCCCATTTGACAGTAGAACTTGTACATCTGCTGTCCGAGCACTCATAAAAAGAAATGGTAAAAACAAGGATTTAAACCTAAACTTTCTTTCTCCAGAGCCTGCTGTGCTTAGTATTATATTGCTCTGGTTCCACTGACTTCACAGATCTAAATCACAGGCAGGCAGGGTTACTGCCGAAGGAAACAACAGTGGGCAAAAGGAAAAGCCAAAATAATTCTTAAAAATCCACCTGACTAGTGTCAGAAGATAAAAATCACTTGTTTGTTCAGCTTACACAGCTGATTTCTGTGCCCATTTCACATTCTTGTAGTATTGATCATTCTTACTTCTTGTAATGAACTTTAAAAGGTAACAGTTGCTCATAAAGGACTTGCATTGTATAGTATAATATAGGCATTTTGGAATTCATAGCTGCTCTTAGTTTCATAAAATAGGAGGATAGGGAACTCTCAATGTGGTCCAGTCTTAACATGTTTCACGAAAAGGCAGGTTCGATGATTTCCCATAAATAGTATTTCAATTTTGAATGTGGTAACACATTTATATTTATTTTGACTTTAGGAATGTGTCTGACTTCATTCATTCACTAACAGAAAGCAGTACAGATAGTTATGTTGCCTTTTACTTTTAAATTCTAGAGCATTTTAATGATGTGACTATGTCGGTTTAAGTGCTACTAACTGGAATGTCTGAAATATTGAGCCATTTCTCATTTGCCCAGTAAATGTGATTATTTTCTCACTCTTATGGTTCAATACAGTTTTCTAAAGGTTCACTAGAAGTAGTTTGTTTGTTTTTGGCTAGGTGGGCTTTTTATGGTGAAGGTTGGCCCTTTTTGTCGTTTTTCTGTAAGTGTGTGGCTCAGTTTCCTGAGCAGAATAACATTGTTATTTATTTTGGATTTCTGAGGTGCTTAGGTATAAATTGCATATGCTCTTTTGAATTCTGAAATATCAAATTAGCTTCGTTTTGCAGAGTATTACTTACTCAGATAATGTTGCTTTTTCTGACAGATTAAAGCTCTTATTAGTCATGATCAAAGGGGAAGAGCAAAATTATTTTATCAATCTTTAGCATAGGTTGGGACCTTAAACTGAAACAACACTGTATGAAGGTAGAAAATTGGCTTAAACATATAGTTAAATCCAGTGAAAGTGAAGAACACAGAAAACCCAAGCCCTTACATTCTAAAGCTTAGTTTTAAAGACCAAGTAGTTGGTTCTATATTTTAGCAATGACAAATTATGCTGCAATGAGTATAGTGGTGGTGGCTTTAGTGTGATCTTGCTTGTAATCTTATGGGTAGATGCCCAAAAGTGGGGTTGCTGGGTTGTGGGGGAGCTCTATGTTTAGCTTTCTGAGGAACCTCCATACCACTTTCCAGAGTGGTTGAACAAGTTTACATTCCCATCAGCATTTGCTATTGTTAGTTTTCCTGATAGTGGACATTCTTACTGGGGTGAGGTGCAATCTCAGTGTTGTTTTGATTTGCATTTCTTTTATGGCCAGTGTTGTAGAGAACTTCTCCATGTGTCTCTTGGCCATTCTCATTTCCTCTTCAGAGAAGTCTCATTTTAGGTCTTTAGCCAATTTGTTGAGGGGGCAGTTGGTTCGTTGAGAATTTGTTTTAGAGGAATTTTGAGTTCTACATATATTTTAGATATGAGGCCTTTCTCTGTTGTATGGCCGGTAAAGATCTTCTCCCAGTTTGTGGGCTTTCTGTTTATCTTGCAAGCTATGTCCTTTGTGGTGCAGAAGCTCTGCAGTTTGATGCAGTTCCATTTGTCCAACCTTTCTTTGATTTGTTGCATTTCTGGGCTGTTATTAAGGAAGTTTGTCCTGTGCCAAGGAGCACAAGTTTTTCTCCTACTCCTTGTAATGTTTTCAGGGCATCTGATTTTACTTTGAGATCAACCCAGATGCCCCTCAGTATATGAGTGGATCAGGAAAATGTGGTACATATACACAATGGAATTCTATGTCTCTGTCAGAAAGAATGACACTGCTCCATTCGTAAGGAAATGGAAGAACTTGGAAAAAAATCATACTAAGTTTAATGTATTATGTGAAGGTATTTCTTTTTTCTTTCATTTTTTTATTTCCTATGGTTTACCCCCTGTTGTCACTGTATTTGATTTTGGTACCCTAGGTATTGTATATACGTTTATCTGAATGAGGAAAGGGAAGGGGAACAACAAAATGGTGAGACAAAGGGCAAACCAATGCAACAGTGATACTCACAAGAGAATATGTTGGAATTGAACTGTACAACTTAAGGAGGCTAGGGGGAGGGAAGGTGGGAGAAAAATGAGGGAGTAGGTAATACTTTTGACAAGAAATGTACTCACTATCTTATGTATGTAACTGTAACCCCTCTGAACATCACCTTGACAATAAAATTAAATAAAAAAAAATCATACTAAGTGATGTAAGCCAGACCTAAAGAAACATGGACTCTATGGTTTTCCTCATAGGGAATAATTGGTACACATTTAGGTTAGTCATAGCATAAGATCATAATAGCCTAATAGCTATACCCATATAAACACATAAGATGATGTTAAATGAAATGAACTCCACATTATGGGAACAAGTGGTATATCATTGTTGTAATTATTTTCAACATTCCATGTGAAACAATACATTTTCCCCCCCTCATATTCACTTCCCATTTTTTTTTTTACCCCTTCTATCACTGTATCTCATCTGAGTACCCTGGATACTGTATATACATGTATTAGAACTGGGGAAGGGAAAGGGAATAGCAAAATCATGAGACAATGGATAAAAAGACAAATGATTCAAAAAGCAATACTTATAAAACCATTTGGTGTAAACAACTCTACAATATATGGGGGGAAAGGGAAGTGGGGAGGGGGAGGTGGGGGAAATGAGGGAGGAGGTAACTAGTTGAACAAGAAATGTACTTACTGTCTTACAAATGAAACTTTAACCACTCTGTACTTCACTTTGACAGTAAAGAAAAAAAAATTAAAAGACCAAGTAGTTTACCACTAAAATTTTGTTGTTTTCTTTTAATAGTTTAATTGATGATCACCCTGCTCAAATTATAAGTGGTAAATAAATTATAATAGACATTATATACTGAAGTGGAAAGCCCATTATCAGTATGCACATAGTCCTGGGTTTAAATCCCTAGCCCAGAATATATCTAAATGAATTATATACATATGTATGAATAATATATATGTGATCACAAGGTAGATGGCATGAATAATACATATAATGCATTTAATACATGTGATAGATATATAATATGAAATTAGCATGATCTATGATTTTAATAATATATGTTATTTTTTAAATGAAATCACAACTATAAAATGATTAATATCAGTGATAGTAAAATTTATGAGGTTTTATAGTATTCCTACTTCTTTTCTACAAAAACTCTTCTTAGAGCTGGGAATATGGCCTAGAGGTACAGTGCTTGTCTGGTATATATGAAGCCCTGGGTTCGATTCCTCAGCACCACATATATAGAATAAGACAGAAGTGGCATTCTGGCTCAAGTGGTAGAGTGCTAGCTTTGAGCAAAAAGAAACCAGGGACAGTTCTCAGGCCTCGAGTTCAAGCCCCAGGACTGACAAGAAAAAACAAAAAAAACACATCCTGATTTTTGTTCTGAACTTCAAATGATGGTACTCGGGGATTGCAATTTAGCATGTCCATCTATGTATGTAGTGCATCTTGATCAGTCACCCCTTCCATTTTTCTCCCCCATTTTGTTGGTTCTCTCCCCAGACTAATTTTCCATTTCTCACTTCCTTTATCATGCAAGGACATTGAGTGTTCTTGTATATTTGTTTTCTGTTCCCTTTTTCATTCATCCATCCCACCCTTAATCTTGTTTCAGTTCTTTGATATCCATGTTGTTAAGCTGTCCCTTAAATATTCAAAAGGTTTGCTCCATGACATTTCATTCCTGCACTATCGTGCTTCTCCTTGATTTTTATTGCAGGTGCTTTTACCTGTAGCTGAATTTTTGGTTAGAATAGTCAAGACCATAGCTTTCATCATTATAAACACAAATCAGATATCAGAATGTGTTCTGACATGGCTAGTTTAAAGGCTCTGCCACTGAACTGAAGTGCTGTGAATAGAATGGAAGGCTATTTAGCAAGGTAGGCACTCAGATGGATGTCACCAGAGAGATCTTCATGGTTTCGAATGAAATCAACTCCACAAACACCAGAAAACATGTCACAACATGCAGGTGATGGGAGAAAGTAAAGAGATATTAAAATTCTGATTTTGAGAAATGGCCAATTTCCAGAGGTAGATTGATTTTTTTTCACATGTGTATTAAACAAGACAAGACAGAAATAGGATATGAAGGATAATATTTTTATATTATGAATTCTTATAAGTATTTGGGTGAAGGATTTTAAAAAATATTTGAGTAAAGGTCTGATGTACTATGTATATTCAGTGGGTTTATGTATTGCAATTAGTTTTGTTGCAAGGCAGACTTAATAAGAGTTTTGATGTGTAATTCTCCTGAAATTATTAAAAAAGGCTTTGCTGAAGGTTTGAACTGTCTGATTTAGCCTTGGAGAGTGATAGGTGTTGCTATTTTAATGAACTAAGGCTTTGAGTTTGGGATTAAGTTTAGTGAAACCAAAGTAATTTGGTACTTTGGGAAATGAAATCTGAATAAAGTGGAGAGGAATTTAAAATCCTTCTCTCTCTTTTGGCTTCCTAACCTTCACCCACTCCAGTCTAACATATCTTAATTTTAGAATCTTTTTTTTCTTAAAGTGCATGCTGCATAACATACTCTAAGAAGGGCTGTTTAAATCTTCTCTTTTTTATAAATTACATTTTTGTTAATTTTAAGTAATTGTACAAAGGATTGTACATCAAATTGGTTCATAAGTATAATGTATCTTGATAAATGTCACCCACTCCTCCCAACCCAGCCTCCCCCCACCCCACCCCTGTTTTCTTTGTTGCATGTGTCTCACCCAGTGAAGCTATCAGTCACTACCTTAAAGGGGCAAGCCTCGGGCTGGGAATATGGCCTAGTGGCAAGAGTGCTTGCCTCATATACATGAAGCCCTAGGTTTGATTCCTCAGCACTACATATATAGAAAAGGCCAGAAGTGGCACTGTGGCTCAAGTGGTAGCCTTAAGCAAAAAGAAGCCAGGGACATTGCTCAGGCCCTGAGTCCAAGCCCCAGGACTGGCAATAAAAAGGGGTGGGGGGAGCCAAAATTCCAGGTGTTTTCCTAATAGACTTTCTATGCTCTATCTAGTCTTGTTACTTTTAGAGCCTCTCCCCACCCCCAATCTTAGACATATTTTGTGTCTGTTTGATTTGCTGCTTGATTTATTTTTCAGCTCTAGTTTTTCTGTGAAATTATCTTTGGTTTTCTACATGTTCACGTTTGGAGACCTTTGACTCACTTATCTCATCCTGAGGCACAGTTCTCAGAATCCCAACTGGCTGGGTCTTGAAACTCAAGTTACCCTTGTTCTTGGCTGGTCTGTAAAACCCTCTTAAAACACCTACTACTCTGGCTTTTGTAAGAGGCTCTGTTCTATAAATAAAATGTATTTTATTCCATTAGCTTCTTCTGAAGTTCATTCATCATTTATTTTCCCTCTAAATAGTATAGACTTTCACTTTGTGGCTTGTCCTGGCTTTTGCTGTTAGTTTGTTGGAACCTTACTTCATGAGAGTATTATTCTCAGTTAAAACATGTAGCTATATTAAGACATTTCTTTAAACATTGCTTTATCACGCTTTTGAGTTTTTGTATGAAAAAGAAAAAGAGAAAACAAAAATATGACCTAAACCATTTCCCTCATGACTATGATTTGAATGTATTTTCTTTGTAACACAGGGGACAGGAAGTGTTTCATATTTTTGAACTTTTAGGTTAGGAAATATTTGAATAGATTTTACTGCCTAGGCATCCTTTATCTGAAAAACCTATAATTGGAAATGTTCTAAAATCTGAAACCTTCTTGGTAATGGCTAAAACCATGTTCATAGAGTTTTAGATTCTGGGACATTTAAGAGTTTTGATTTTTTGATTAAAGAGTCTCAATTTGCTAGTAGTTCAAATAAAGTGGACATTTTGTTATTGTTATGAATTGTCACAAAAGTTTATATTATGCAAAATTTACAAAATTTACAAAATTACTTATTTAAATTACTTATTTCTGAACCCAGTTAGTATAGACTAGTGTTTCATCTGGATGGAACTGAAGAAATACTTTGATGTGAACCAATCTAGGCAGAACATTCAGATTCAGAAATAGAAGTCAGATGATGCTAAATACTTTTATATATGAGTGACTTATTGGCATGTAAATTACTCAGTGTGATGAAGTCTTAGACTATAAAGCGTTTTAGGAAGATTCACTTATCAGACTGTTTTCCAACATGGGTGGGATATTGCACACAACTGGTAAGTTCTGAAAAGATCATAAAGAATAAAGTTGAGAAGTCTTTTGCTCTATATTCACCCTTTTTCCTCTTGTTTTATTTTATGTGCTACAAACAGAACTTTGATTCATATTTGGATTGTCCAGCAATATCCTGTTTCTTTTGTTGGATATTAAAAGACATTTTGTGCAGACCAAAGTGGATATAGCTTACATGATATTGGTCTCAGCTAGAAAGATTCTAAATTTTTCAGTCTGTACAGAGTTCATCTTTGCTCTTAGCAATGAACACTTTGCTATAATTATTTATTTACTCATCTGTTCTCTATTGTGAGTCCCGGGCTGGTAAAGTACATGATGTAGCTAAGTTAGCATTAAGCTTATAGTTAATATTTAGTGACCCCCCACAGATTTATTAAAACATCTTTGCATTGTTGAGTCAAAATAACTATGCTATTGAGGTCTGTTTCACTGGAAAGATCCTTAGTAGAAAGTAATGCACTTGCTTCTGAAATATGATTGCTTAAAAAGTCTCTGCAGAGCAAGTCAGCTTCATCTTCAAGTTGGTCACTTAATCGTTCCTTAAGAAAACAGGCTTATGGAATTGTATAAATTCAGCCAGAGCTTGATTGTCCAGCCTTTCAAAATGTGATGGATTGCCACTTTTCTTGAGAGGTGAATAAATCATTACAAACTCATAAATCTTAGTAATCAGTTTTCATTCTCGTTTTAAGAATTTCTAGGAATAGTTCAGAGGGGTCCGTGAAGTAAAGATGGTAGAAGTAGGAAAAAAATCCAAAGTGAAAGCAAGAATTAAAATGAAAAATGTACGGTGTTGGCAAGCTTTTGTGTGAGCCCAGCTGACATGTATGTAACATCTTTGTCATGTGATCTTTGGAGATGGACTTCCCGAAGGAAAGCAAGTGTTGACTAGAACACCAGCTAACTGAAAAGGGTGTTGTCTACTGCCATTAGCAGGGTTCTCACTGAGTGATTCCTGGGATCTCCATCTTTATCCTCAGGAAAATAACAGAATCAGTGTTGAGCTGTGCAAATACTTGCCTTTGCTTTTATATGGACTTGAGTATGGAAAATATTGTCATATGATTTTTACGCAAAAGAGGAAGTTTTACTTTGCATCATATTGTAAGTATGTGCTGTCACAAGGTTTATTCTCAAAAAGAGGAAGAATGGAAGCTACAAAGTCCCTTTTCATGATCAAATACACAGGCACACACATAAAATTTATACACACATGTATTTGCTTTGGTGTAATATCTAAAGTGAACAAATCTACAAGATACAAAAAGTTCATTCTCTTTCTTTTTATTTTCTTTCTTTCTTTCTTTCTTTCTTTCTTTCTTTCTTTCTTTCTTTCTTTCTTTCTTTCTTTCTTTCTTTCTTTCTTTCTTTCTTTCTTCCATCCCTCCCTCCTACCCTCCCTCCCTCCCTCCCTCCCTCCTTCCCTCCCTCCCTCCTTTCTTCCATCCCTCTCTCTCTCTCTCTCTCTCTCTCTCTCTCTCTCTTTTTCTGTTCTAGCACTGGGGCTTGAACACAAGGCCTTTATATTTAGCTTTTGGTTTCAAGGCTGATGCTCTATCACTTCAGTAATATTTTCACTTCTGTTTCTTTTGCTGGTTAATTGTTAATTGGAGATAAAAGTATCTTTGATTTATCTGCCTATGGTGGCTTTGAACTGTGATTCTCAGATCTCAGCTCCTGAACAGCTAGGGTTATAGGCATGAGCTATCAAAGTCTGGCTGAAATTTTTTAATATTAAGTATTATTTAGGGGCTTTCTGTCATCATTGGTTTACTTATGACTATGGAAAAATTTAACCGAAGAAAAATATTTTTAATTGACAATGCAATTTTTTGTTGTCTTCTGTTATATCCTCAAGTAATAGGCTTGTGTCATTCAACAATGTGCTTTTATGTTTTATTCAACAGTAGTATTGTGGTTTGGTCATATATGCTCCTCCCAGAGTACATTGTAGGACATAAGATTGATTCTGTGAAGGATAGGAGGATTTTTATATTATTACCTTCTCACTCTGTGATACAGCATTCATCCTATTCGCTGAATGAAGCACCAGACAATATATTGGAAGTAGAGACTGGGTCATTACCAAACAGCAAAGCTGCTGGTGGCTTGAATTTGGACATCTGATTTTCCAGGATTGGAAGGAACAAAGTTCTATCATTTATGAGGTATTCGTCTTGACTCTTTTGTTACAGCATCTCAAACAGACTAAGATATCAATAGGAAGGATTATTTCCATTGATTGAGAGCTTGAAGTCTTGTGGAAATCACCAACAAGCAAGCACTAAGCAATCTTAACAATTTTGTCTGATTTGTTCCCTGATTTATCCTCACTCTGCAATAGTGACTGATATGTAATTGATGCTCAGTGGATGTACATTAAATGAATAGTATCTATATAGTCAGTGTTGTGATGGGGGAGGAGCCATAGTGGGAAGGGTCAAGGATTATCTTCAAAGAAGACTTATCTTCTTTGAGTGTTAAGTTGGAGAAACTAAATGACAAACTCCCTGCCCCATTATATCAAGTTTTAAATATTTTACATAGAATCAAACATCATTTAGAATATTATTATATATAGGATCTATACATAGGCTCTAAATGTCAAAGCGTAAATAAATTCATTTTAAAAGAGGTTAAAGCTATATATCCTTTGGGCTAATAAACTGATTTAAAGCCTAATATGTTGTTTAATGAATTTGTACAATGTGAGGGTCAAGATTTATTTGCCATATTCTTTTCTTTTTGTTCCACCATTATTGTGATGAACTTTTGTTTTGTACCTATCACATTGAGCCAATATAAAAAATGACATTGATACCCTTGTTGAGTTTAATCAGCAAACTTTTATATATTTTTGAGAATTTAGGCAAATATTGGAAAAGATTAAAATTATATTATGCTAAATGTCAATAAAAAGCTCTCTGAAGGAAAATTTTTATTTAACCAATCAGCAAATGTTTATTGAGAACCTAGTGTGAGTAGTGATGAGAAGCACAGATTCGTGGAGCTGTGGGGGTTGAATTTCACAATACTTTCATGAAGTAAGTGGGTTCTTAATCTTTTCTGTTCCTTCTGTTTGCTTCTTAGAAGAAAAATAGTAATAGTACTTAGAATAGTGCTTTATAACAGTGCCGAGAATAATGGTTGGAGCATATTAAGGTCTTTTAAGTATTATTATTGTCCTTAATTTTTTATATGCATTTTGTACTATGTGAAAGAAATTTTATAAATTCGTTACTAAACAATTTTATGTTAAATATTATTATCTGTGAGACATACATGAGCCAGTTGGAAAATTGTGTCAAGTTATAACAGCTATTTTGAGGTCAGTTGAAGTTGCAGGTATAATAATGTAGAATGGGTAGGGTTAGGAGAGATAGGGGAGAACTATGAAAGGGATGGCATTGATCAGGATGCATTGTATTCCTAACAGGTTGAATTGAAACCTCTCTACAACTACTTAAAGATAATTAAATAATGTAGAAAGTGTTGATAAGAACACAATAGTAAACATTGATAACAAGCTATCAATAGCAACACCAGACAATATATCCTCAGCATTAATAAAATATTGATATGTTTCAAAGGAAAGCTAATTAGATGATTCTCCTTAATTGGGTTTCTATGGATTTTGTGACATAAGATTCCTAGCACGTTCAAGCTGTTTCTCAGAACCATGTTATATGGTTAATAATTATCATTATTACACAAACACAAGTGTTATATAAATGATACTATGTGTGTAGGTAGGAAGACAGGTACACAGGTAGCTAGAGAGATGGATAGATTTCAAAATTTTTTAATGGAAGATAACGTTCTGAAAACTATACTATATGCAATAAACTATCATGTTTTTTTAAAAAAAGAAAAGACTTTCTCTGTGTCAATAATCGTGGCATTCCTTCATTACTTTTATGCTTTCAGAGAAAGTCTTGCAATGTACTTACACATAAGCTGGGGATTGGAGACAGAAAAGAATGACACATTGTTTTCTGTTCATAGTCCATGGGAGGAAAGGGTTGAGAATGAGGACACCCATGTATGGAGCAGTAAGGGATGCTGGTGAACTGAATATTTTGGTGTTATTAGAGTAACAGAGCTCTTTTGGGCACAGAAGAGTGATGGAAGAAGCAGCAAGATAAGAGGAAGATAAACAGACCAGAGATTGCTGAACCTTCCATATGGCCAAAATCCCCAAAGTGGGACTGAAAGCTTAAAAAAAATTCAGAGGGGCTGGGAATATGGCCTAGTGGCAAGAATGCTTGCCTTGTATACATGAAGCCCTGGGTTCAATTCCTTAGCACCACATACATAGAAAAGGGCCAGAAGTGGTGCTGTGTCTCAAGTGGCAGAGTGCTAACCTTGAGCAAAAAGAAGCCAGGGACAGTGCTCAGGCCCTGAGTTCAAGGCCCAGGACTGGCAAAAAAAAAAATCACAGAGACAGAAGAGGGCCAAAGGATGGATGATCCCTGATGAGTCTTACCTGTACTGAGCGTGGTGCTGGTGCATTGAAGAAATAAAGACTATTGAATATAAAGGCTTACTTTCTGGTAAGAGTGCTTTCCTTTTGAGAAGAATTATTAAAATTTCAACCATTAGGTATGATAACTGGTTGCCCTAATTTCTTACTGTCTCTCATTATACTTAAGTCCAACTTGACTATATAATTTGGCCAATCTAATTGAATGTTAGAGGATATAATGTGAGCAGAGACTTTACATTTATTTCAGTGATTTCATTTTTCCTGTTGGGTTCCCAGGCCTCACAAAAAATACACGGTCCAAATAGCTATCACACATTCAAACTGAAACCCAGAAGTGGACTAAAACCTTTTTCCATCCTTCATCAGCTGAGCCTCAGTCAACTCAAACCCAGGGGTGGGGAAAGAGATTTTAGTTACTATAAGCACTGAGGTTTCATGTCATTTGTTAAACAGCCAAAAACTGACTACTATAGTAATATGCTACAGCATACTCATGCTGGTGGAGTGGGACAGAATTCAACAACCAATCAACCAATCAACAAATCAAGTAACCAGCCAAATAAACAACCGACCAACCGACCAACCAATGACTTTCTTCTCTACTCTTAGAAGATTTTATAATTAAGGAATGGAAATACCTAAGAGGTTGTAGAAAGTCACTTTACTTTATTAAATTTTATTGGACTTCTTAATGATAACTTCTATTAGATATTCATATTCTTGGAAAAATAAGTAGCTGTACATTTATAGAAAGTGGATTTTTAATGTGGTTCTAGATCTCAGAAAGGCTATAATACTACATTTGGAGGAAGAGCTTGAAATTATAGAGAATAATAATATAAAATAACCACCTTTCATGAAAAACGTCTGTAAAGGGTTACAATTATTCTAGTCTACTCAAAAATTTCCTGTGCCAATATTGAATATTCCTAGGAGAGAGGAACCACCTGCATTTCTTTTAGTGCTACAGTCTAGAAATAAAGAAGACACTTAAAAATGATGTAGAATATTTCATGATATACTTAATCATTAAAAGTAAGTATTGTTAAGATATATTCATTTGCTTGATTTAATCATTTAACACCATATACATATATTAAAAAATGTTCTCTATATACCAGATACCTTAAACATAGCTATTATTTTTAGACTGGTACTGGGTTTTGAACTCAGGGCCTTATATTCAGTTATATAACCTGTTCAGCTGATTTTCTACCACTTGAGCCACACCTCTAAACCCAGATTTTTGCTGCTTAACTGGAGTCTCATGGATTTTTCTGCCTAGGATGGCTTTAATGTTTTTCAGATCTCAGCCTCCTGAGTAGCTAAACATCACAGGTGAGAGCCATGAGCAGCCAGAAAAATTTGAAATACTCTTCATAAAAGTAGTTATAGTCATGAGCAACTGGTGGCCAGCTCCAAATATAAACTTTATTAATTATATCTAACTAAAGCTTGAAAAGGATAATGTGCCATGTTGCTTAAACCTTAGCTTAATGAAGTTAATGCATTTATGTATAAACATTTCTTTTTTCATGTTGATCTTTTCTTTTTTATTTATTTATTTATTGTCAAACTGATATACAGAGCAGTTACAGTTTCATACGTTAGGCATTGGATACATTTCTTGTACTGTTTGTTACCTCCTCCCTCATTCCCCCCCTCTCCTCTCCTCCTTCCCTTTCCCCCCATGAGTTCTTCAGTAGATTTACACTAAACAGTTTTGCAAGTATTGCTTTTGTAGTTGTTTGTCTTTTTTTTACCCTGTGTCTCTCTATTTTGGTATTCCCTTACAGTTTCCTAGTTCTAATACCTGTATACACGGTTTCCAATGTACTCAGATAAGATACAGAGATAGTGCAGGTACAACCACAGGAGGGGGATACAAGAGGATCATCAACAATAGAAGCGACAGTTTCACATGGCATGTTGAAAGTAATTACAACAGTTATATAACAGTCGTTTCCAAAACATGGAGTTCATTTCACTTAGCATCATCTTTTGTGTTCATAAGGGTATAGCTATTGGGCTCTTGTGGTCCTCTGCTGTGACTAGCCTAAACCTGTGCTAATTATTCCCTACGAGGGAGATCATAGAGTCCATGTTTCTTTGGGTCTGGCTCAGTACCCCAAGACAGTAAACATTTCTTAATTAATGCTTTCCCAAACAATATCTTAAAATAACTGTGTCTTGGGAAAGCCACATTCTTTCAAGTGTAGCTTGAAATTTCCTTTGTGTCAAGGACTAACCTATAACTCAGTTGAATTTCTGATCAGAGTCTTATGAAATCTAGACATCAGTTTTTTCTGTTTATAGAGCTTAAGACAGAACTGATTATTCATTCAAATTCTATGGAAAATTTTCACAAGCAGACATGCATGTAAGCATGATTCAAAGTTTAACATAGATAAGTTCAGATTTAGCTCATCAAATGTTGGCAGACACATATGAAAATAAAGAGATTTTAAATTCTGTGTGGAAACAATATAGTATAATAAAGAAAATGTATATGAATTAATTTTCCATTTATGCTAGGTATAGATGATAATAATATTCATACCAAAGGGTTGTCAAAAAGATTAAATGAGGCAATAAATGCAAAGTGCTTTACAAATGTCTGTTATATAGATAATCATACATTTTGTCCAATTGACTTACATGACAGATAACTACAAGCTTAGACAGAGAATATTTCTACACTACTGCTCCAATTTAGTTCTATTCCTCCATATATACATACACATAATTCAGATTTCCTTCTCTTTATATGAAAGTTGTAGGGCTAGCTAGATATGCTGGTAAATCGCCTCACTTCAACTCAAGTCATGTTGTTCTATCATATAACCAGTTATTGAAAGATTTTTTGTGTTGAATAAGAATGAGTAAGAATGGGTGATCTGCAGAATTTTCTATTTTTCATGAGTCTTATTCTTTGTGTATTCAAACAGGTGGGTACCATTTCTCCAAAGGAAAAGCATCCTTTCTCTTCTTTCTGTGTAATTCAGAGGACACTACCAGGACAAGGACAAATACATTTGGTGATTACTGATAGCCATGTGCGTTCCTGAATTTCTCTCAAGTACTTGCTCTTGGTTTGGGACAAAAGACTCTGAGCAAAAACAATGGAAATCATTTTCTGGCCAAATTGGGTAGGGTATTTGTGTCTTGACCATTCACCCTTCTGTTGTGAACATTTTGGTTACTTGAGATGGACATGACAGTAGAGGATGCTCCTAAGTCACTAAATAGAGAGCCTTGAAATCTGTATAACCCTTGATGTATGTAAGAAATATTTATACTCTACTAAGATTTTGAGTTTGGAGTAGCAGCTGTTTTGTTTGAATAATAAAACAATGAGCACCTGAGAATGAGTTCAGTTAAAGACAAATAATCATGTTTCTAATGATGGAGAGAAAGAAGTGAAAGTATAACCTGCCATCCTAATAAAAGATGGGTGCATATGATCCTATTTCTGCAGACTTGCACATAATCTGTATACCTCTAGCCAAAATATTTTCAAAGAAGTTTTTAATTCTACTAAGGAGAATTACAGAGAATTCAAGTTACTTCTCAAACATTTCTCAAATCCTCCTTTTTGATCTCCTAAATTCTTACACACTACACAGCAGTGGATCAACGTGACACAGCCAATGAAGATCACACTTCTTTAATGGCCTTCTTAAAGTCAGAAATAAGGGACAGTGCAGATCAGTCAGTTTGTCCATCTTAACTTGTCAGGCAGGTATTTACTATTTCTACTATCTTTCAAGTTTGTGTATAAGTATTATTGTCCTTTTTTACATCACAGTCTACACACGCACACAGACACACACACACACACATACACACACTTCACCACTAAATATACTTATCTTTGGTTTATGATATATATCATACTGAGTTGATGCAATGATTCAATGAGACATCTGCGAAGACACACATTCAACCAATTTTGGATCCAAATTAATGGCAAAATCATCTCTAGCTTCTCATGCAGTGAAACATATTGGAGGCAAAACCCTTTATAATCCTTGATCCAGCTGTGATCAATGGAGAAAACTGCAGAAAACTGGCAGAGATTCCTGCCATATGGTTTAAATAATAGAGACAGTTTGGGAGACACTGGAGCCTAAACTTTCTTCATCACTCAAGAGCATTTAATAAGAGTGCGAGGCAGTTGGGTTAGGAGATCTACTCTTTTTCACTCTTACCTTTAGCTCTAGCTCACTGCTCCTACATTCCATTAATACATTCTTGCTCATATCCTTAGAGGCCCATGGATTAGATCATTCTCTCTGTTCTAGTTTCAGGGAGATGCTAACTTTTCCACATACTATATGCTACCTATTAATGGGAAGGAAATGAAACCACACATATTCTCACAAAGATACAAACAAATTCCATATGTTTAAAAGCATTGTAGGAAAAACTATACTTAAGACAGTGAAGGCCAATGAATAAACATGGCTGGCTTATGTGAAATAAGCCAGACACAATGGACAACTATTCTATGATTCTGTGTATGGAAAGTGCCTAGGTTAGTCAAATTCATAGGGCCAGACTATAGAGTTGTGGTTACTAAGGACTGTTGGGAGGGTTGGGGAGATGGCCATAGAGACTCCCTATTTAATGGTATAGAGCTGTAGCTGAGGTAGATTAAAATTTTTTGACTGATATAGTGGAGTTGGCTTCACTATGATTCCATTTGCACCAAAATATTCGTATTTGCCTATTTTACAAAAATAGGGAATGTGCAGAACTAATTTGAAACAGTGCTTTGGAATTGAAACAAGTCATTTTTCCTCAGTCAGCAAAGCCCAGGTGACTGGACCTCAGGTGGGTGTGTCCTCATGTCTTGCCTGTGGTGTCAATTACAAAGGCTCCATGCGCCCTATTAGAGAGGGACCAGTCAGATGTCTGAATGCTCTTCTTGTGAGTCTCAAAGACAAAAACTTCCAGCACAGATATATTATTTCCCTTTGTTTATTTTCTATCTAAATAAATTAGAACACTAAATGAAATAAGGAAGATCTCATTGATGGAGTGTTAATCGTTAGATAATAGACACCATGAAAACAGTTCATCATAACTCATTAATGATTTATTAATCACATTTTCTTGGTCGAGATTTTTGATTTGAGAACTAATGGTCTCATTTTAGCATCTGGCAACATATTACTGTGCTGCATAGAAAAGCACTTGGCCACATTAGGCTCTTTATAAATATAGTTTACTCTGCTTAGTGGTACAGAGGAGTCAGGTGTTGACTCTCATCATAATTTCTGCATTTTTATATGTAATACAATTTTCCATGAGATTCAGGAGATCATAATGTCAAGAGTTGCAAATTAGAAGTCTACGTAGGAAATCAATACTATCCTCTCCTGAAACATTTCTTTGGCCTAGGAAATCGGCCAATAAAATCACACTTGGATGCCTTTCCTAGTTTCTCCAGCACATGTCTCATGTACAACTGTTTTCGTGTCCTTGGTCCTGCTATAATTTTTGAAGAAAACAATTTCCTAGCTTGTGTTTTCCTGTTAAAGTTAAACCATCCCTTGGTGATATAGAAAACCCTGTCAGCCATAGCCCCTTCCTCATTAGCACAGCCTCCTGTGGTGGATAATGTTTTCTGAATTACTCATTCAGAATTAGCTTTCAATGAGCTTGAGCTTTTGCTTTTCCTTTTATTCAGTTTCATGTTGGTTATCCTGTGGTTTGAACTCAGGGTCCACTCTCTAAGCACTTTTTGCTTACATTTTCTTTCTGAGATAGGTTTGTGGGATCTTGCTAGGGCTGGCTGCTTAGTGCTTCTTTTTTTTCTTTTTTCATTTCCTTCCTTCCTTCCTTCCTTCCTTCCTTCCTTCCTCCCTTCCTTCCTTCCTTCCTTCCTTCCGTCCTTCCTTCCTTCCTTCCTTCCTTCCTTCCTTCCTTCCTTCCTTCCTTCCTTCCTTCCTTCCTTTCTCTCTCTCTCTCTCTCTCTCTCTCTCTCTCTCTCTCTCTCTCTCTCTCTTTCTCTTCCTCTCTTTATTTCCTTCTTTTTGGTTGGTTGTGGGGCTTGAACTCTTGGCCTCTTGGCTTTCCTTCCCCAGGCTGACTTTGAAACACGGTCCTCAAGATTGCAGCCTCCTGAGTAGCCTTGATTACAGGTGTCAGCCACTGGCACCTGGCTAGTTCTTGATTTTTCTATGGATACATGTGCTATAGCCAGCTTCCATGGTGGCTCCTAATGATTCCTACCTCTTGTTCTTAACAAATGTATGTCAACGTTGGGCTTTGTGACTAATATTGTGTCAGAATAATGTATGTCATTTCTGATACTACGTTATAAAAAGACTATATCTCTCTAGCTATCTCTCTCATTTCTCTTTTTCCCCTCGATTATTTAACAGCTTTCAGTGAGTTTCTTTATGCCTTTATCATAAATGCCATGTGTTTTGATAGATTTCACTCTCTACCATTTGTTTTTCCTCTTTATCATCAGTTAATTCCCTCCATTAATCACACATTATAGTCATATTCTCTCTTTTAATATACATGTGTACATGTGTATGTATGTATCTAGGTATATATATACATGTGTATATATCTATCTATCTATATCTATATATCATTTAGCTCTATATTGTACATATGAGACAGAAAGTGTAACTAATGCCTTTTGTGCCTGGCTTAATTAACATGATAGTATTCTTGTTATGTCCATTTTCCCTGCAAATAACAATTTCATTCTTTTTGGTGGTTGAATAAATACCACTATATATAATACATATTTGAGTATGTATATATTGAATAAATACCATGGTTTATAATGTATTCTATAATACAACACATAAGATATCCTATAATTATGAGATTAGAATATATAGAAGATATAGTATGTCATATATTAATTATATTATATATTAGTATATTATGTATATTGTAATATTTATTCAAAATATACATGCCACATTTTCTTGATCCAGTAATGAGTTATAGATTGCTTCAATAGTTTAGTTACTGTAAATAGTGCTGTAATAGACATGGATGTGCAGGGGTCTGAATCATATCTTGACTTAATGTTCTTTCTGATACATGCCCAAGAATAGTATCACTCTATCTTATTATAGTTATAGTATTTTAGTTATTATTTTGAGGTGCAGAGGTTTAACACTAGGGCTTTGTGCATATGGTAGAGTTATAGCTTCAGCTTTGCTCTTTATTTTTGAGGAAACTCAATGTTGCTTTCCATAATAGTTGCCTTAATTAGTATTCTTACCTACAACGTACAAGGTATCCTTTTTCCTCCACATTTTTGTCAGCATTTGTTGTTGTTTGTGTTCTTCATCACAACCATTATGAGTGAAGTGAGTTGAAATCTCAATGTCCTTTTCATTTGCATTTCCTTTAAGACCAGAGTCCTTGAGCTTTTCTTTAACTATTCATTGGCCATTTGTATATCTTTAAAGAATCATCTCTTCAGTTCCTTTGCCTATTTTTAAATTTGGTGCATGGGTCTTTGAGTATTTAGTTTTTGGAGCTCCCTATATATTCTGGTAACCAAACCTTTGCCAAATATAACTGGCAAAGATTTTCTGTAGTTCTCTAGGCTATCTCTTTGTTATGGTAATTGTTTCTTTTACTATGCAGAAGTTTCTTAGTTTGATGCGATCCCATGTGACAATACTTGCTCCTTTTTGCCGTCCTATTGGAGTTTTATTCAAGAGTCAAACTGTCTATGCTTATGTTTTCCAGTGTTATCCTGCAGTAGTTGTAACGTTTCAGGTATTTCCTTAAGGTATTTGATCCACTCTGAAGTGATATTAGAGCAGAGAAAGGGTCAGGAATCAAGTTTTAGTCTTCTATATATGAATATCTAATTTTCTCAACATTATTTTTTCTGAATAATTACTCATTGTCAAAGTGATGTACAGAGGGATTACTGTTTCATACGTAAGGCAGTGAGTACATTTCTTGTATAATTTGTTATCTCCTCCCTCATTTCCCCACCCCCCAACATTATTTTTTTAAGAAGCATGTTTTCTCCAAGACATGTTTTTGGCAGAGTGAAAAATCAGCTTGCTGTTAAGTATGTCTTTATTCTGGATCTTCTATTTTATTCTGCTGGTCTTAAGATCTGTTTTGTGTAAGTATATCCTTTCCTTTTTGTCCACCCTCCCTTCCTTCCTTCCTTCCTTCCTTCCTTCCTTCCTTCCTTCCTTCCTTCCTTCCTTCCTTCCTTCCTCCCTCCCTCCCTCCTTCCCTCCCTCCCTCCCTCCCTCCCTCCCTCCTTCCCTCCCTCCCTCCCTCCCTCCCTCCCTCCCTCCCTCCCTCCCTCCCTCCCTCCATTCCTTCCTTCCTTCGTTTTTCTTTCTTTCTTTCTTTCTACTGTGGCTCTGAAATATAATTTAAAGTCAGGATACCTCTGATGTTGTTCTTGTTGCTTAGGATTGCTTTGGCTAAGCTAGGTCTTTTGTTCTTCCATATAAAGTTTAGGACTGGTTTCTCTACCTTTGTGAGAATGTCAGTGGAAATTTGCTGGAGATTGAGTTAGACATGTAGATTGATTTGAGTAATATAGCCATTTCACAATGTGGACATAGAGGGTCTTTCCATTTCCTGATGTCTTCTTTGATTTATTTCTTCAGCAATTCATAGTTTTTGCTGTACAGGTTTTTTTACTTCGTTAATTAAATTTATTCCTCATTCATTTTAATTTTTGAGGCAAACATGAAAGGAAATTGTTTTCTAATTTTTTTCTTGAATGATTCATTATTTATGTATAGCTAATTTTTTTAATGGTCTTATATCCTTATATCCTACTATCCTGAAGAAAGTGTTTTGTTTCTGCTGAAAGAGATTTTGTTTGTTTTTGGTAGTCTTTAGGATCTTTTGGGGTTTAAAACAGGAAATAGGAATAATTTGACTTATTCCTTCTTTCTTTGAATCTCTCTTATTTTTCCAACAGTCTGTTGCTGCTGAGTGCTTAGTGCTTTGTAGGCACTATTGTCATAAGCCTACTCTTCGTGAACCTTCCTATTCCAGACCTTGGAACCCTGCTATCTTTAAATCACCATACCACAAGTTGAAAATGCTCATCTATGAGTGATTGTATCTATCATTTCTTCTCAGTTGTCAGGGGTACTATGAGTTCAGATAAGGTAATAAATTAAGACTGTTACTAAAGAGAAAGAAAACACAACATCATGTAGAAATTTTCTAAAACTGAAGCATACTCCTTCTGCCTCTTTATCATCAATCACTTTATACCAAAGTACTTTGGCAAGAGAGAAATTTTAGGACAAACAATAACTATTATGGGGCACAAATTAATTTTCTGCATCTATTAGATATAACTATTAATATATGGGTGTTATTTATAAAAGTTTTTTTTCATCCTGCTTTTGAACTCTTTTTTCTATTCTAGGTGTATTAGCTATTGCTGTTTGGATAATTAATTGCACAACCAAACTCAATTCAAGATTTGGAATGTCCATGTCCTAAATGGTATGGTATGCATACTGAATTCTCTTAATCATGCTGCTGATTGCTTTATATACTACTTCCTGGCCAGGGAGAAACACATACACACACACACACACACACACACACACACACACACACACACACACAGAGAGAGAATATGTTGATTTCAAAAATCTTTTTTTCATTATTGTTATGTTTCTAATTTTTTTCCTTTATTGTCAAAGTGAATTACAGAGGGGTTACAGTTTCTTATGTAAGGCAGTGAGTATATTTCTTGTTCAGCTTGTTACCTCCTCCTTCATGTTTCCCCTGCCTCCCCCTCCCCCTGTCCCTCTGCTCTCCCATGAGTTGTACCGTCGTTTTATATCAAATGGTTTTGTAAGTATGCTTTTGGAATCATCTTTATTTTTATCCTTTGTCTCTTGATTTTGGTATTCCCTTTCCCTTCCATAGTTCTAATACATGTATATACAGTATCCAGGGTACTAAGATCTTTATTAAATGAGTTCCAAGCCCAACCATATCTATTTTAGTCAAAAGAGGAGCCATAGTCATGTGTCCTAGATTTTCATCCAGATATTCTATTCATAAAATTGGTTTTAAATATTAAATTATTATTGATAATATGGTTTAACATTAGTTGGAATTAGTAGAGTCCAAGAAAGAATTATACTCTTAGCTTCTCTCACTAGTTAGGAGAGCAAACATTGTTGTTTGTTATTTTAACAAAACTACACATGCAACTAGAAGACTTGTACTCTCAGATAGGTAAAGAAAGGAAGAATGATTCTTTGGGTCTGGCTACTTCACTTAGTACGATTTTTTCCATGTCCTTCTATTTCTTATAAATGGGGCAATGTCATTCTTTTTAATAGAGATATAGAATTTCATTATGTATATTTACCATATTTTCTTGATCCATTCATCTACTGAGGGGCATCCAGATTGGTTCCATGTTTTAGTGATGGCAAATTGTGCTGCAATGACATAGTTGTGCTGGTAGATTTAATGTGGTCTTGCTTTTAATCTTTTGGGTAGATGTCCAAAATCAGGGTTACTGGGTCATAGGGGAGGTCTATGTTTAGTCTCTTGAGGAACCTCCACACTGCTTTCCAGAGTGGCTGAACTCCCATCAACAGTGTAGTCGAGTTCCCTTTTGGTCACATCCCCTCCAACATCTCTTGTTATTAGTTTTCTTGATAATGGACATTCTTTCTGGGGTGAGGTAGAATTTCAATGTTGTTTTGATTTTCATATCTTTTATGGCCAGTAATGTTGAGCACTTCTTCATGTGTCTCTTGGCTTTTCTCATTTCCTCTTCAGAGAAGTCTCTTTTTAGGTCTTTAGCCTTCTTTGATATGGTATCCTTTGTTGGTAATATTATATATATATATATATATATATATATATATATATATATATATATATGAACTAGCAAAGGAAAGGGGAACATCAAAATGGAGAGACAAAGGATAAAGATGCACCAATGTAATAGCGATACTTACAGAACTATATGGTGTAAACCAACTGTGCAACTCATTGTGGGAAGGGAAATAGGGAGGGGGAGGGGGGAACAAAATGAGGGAGATAGTGACAAGTTTGATAAGAAATGTATTCACTGCTTTATGTTTGAAACTGTAACCCCTCTGTACATCACCTCACTTTTTTTTTTTTTGCCTGTTCTGGGGCTTGAACTCAGAGCCTGAGCACTGCCCCCAGCTTCTTTTTGCTCAAGCACTTTACCACTTGGACCACAGCACCACTTCTGGCTTTTTCTGTTTGTGTGGTGCTGAAGAATCAAACATAGGGCTTTATGCATGCTAGGCAAGCACTCTACCACTAAGCCACATTCCTAGCCCTGTACATCACTTTTCAATAAATAAATTAATAAAAAAGAAGCTTCTCAATAAAAGGAAGGAAGAATGAGATAGAAAAAGAATGAGAGAAGATGAGAATTTGACAGGTAGAGACATGAGAGCAGGAAGTGAAGAGAGAGAGAGAGAGAGAGAGAGGAGAGGGATCAGTCTGATTTTATGATCACATAGGAAAATTTCTAAAATCAGTTGAGTGGAGTATGAACTCCTCATTTTATCTTGGAAGTCAAGACTCTGTCATGTTGAGACAAAGTGAGTTAGGTTGGGAGAAGAGTATTTAAATGTCATAAAAGGTCAAGAAGAGTTTATCCAGTTCTACCTGGTACTTTTCTTGAAGCTAAAAAGCTTTCAGGTCCTAAATTCCTTTCTTCTTTGAAATTATCAAAGGATATCAAAGGAATTACTTCTGAGTTCATTTTTACAACCAAGTGGCTGTGAAAGAAACTGAGGGAAGACATTGTTCATGGAACTGAAATTTTATTTGGTACCTGTTCAGAACACAAACTAAATAACCACATAATAACACAAAATAAATAACCACATAGATGAAAACATAGTATAATATGTTAAGTACAGTTGTGTCATGACCAATCAATGGCACATTGGTTCCAATATCTCCCATAGATATAAAAAACCATAGATGCTCAAATTCCTTATATACAATGGCATAGGAGTCACATAGAGCCTACACAGCGCCTCCTGTATGCCTCTAATTGTGGCTAGATGACTTAATACAGTAGAATGTGAAGATCAAATTGTATGTTCTTTAAAAATATATATATATTTTTTTTTGGCCAGTCCTGGGCCTTGGACTCAGGGCCTGAGCACTGTCCCTGGCTTCTTCCCGCTCAAGGCTAGCACTCTGCCACTTGAGTCACAGCGCCGCTTCTGGCCGTTTTTCTTTATACGTGGTCCTGGGGAATCGAACCTAGGGCCTCGTGTATCCGAGGCAGGCACTCTTGCCACTAGGCTATATCCCCAGCCCTAAAAATATTTTTAAATCAACTTCTAAGATAATCCTATGCACAAAAATCATCGCTGAAGAATTGTATAAATATATACATACATACACACATACATAATTCATGTGTGTATATGTATATACATACATACACATTGAGATTAGACCTCAGTACCCTATGCTTGCCAGACTTGAGCCACCCCTCCAGCCCTTTATGTACTGATTATTTTTGAAATAGTCTCATTTCCTGCCTAGGTTTTTGCCTCAAGTATAATCCTCTTTTTTTTCTGCCATAGTTAAGATGACATATGCATATTCCTGCATCCAGCTTCTTTGCTGGGTTAGAATCTCTTAGAATTCTTCCTTGGCTGTCCTGGAATTGGCATGTTTCCAATCTCAGTGTTCAAGAAGCTAGAATGACAAGAATGAGCCATCAGGTCCTGTCTAAGGATACTTAAAAATTGCTTTTGGTACCATGTCTTGCTATGTAGCCTTAAACCCCAAATCCTCTTCCCTTAGCCTACTGAATGCTGGGATTACATATATGTACCACTACCCTGTGCTTATACATTATTAATATTGATATTTTTCTCTTATTTAAACAACAAAACTAAACAGTTTTGTATCCAGTCATATTATGATTACACAGGAAAACAAACTCATATTATTTAAAAGTTATCTAGTGGCCTCAACTGTTTTTTTTTCCCCTGCTGGAGAAGGTTCTGTAGTATAAGATATTACTAAGAATCTGTAGTCATGAAATAATTTCTAATGGATTCAAGGCCTTGAATTATTTATTCTTTGTGGTATGGTCATAGATCTAAGTTAGGATATTCTCTCTTTTCATCAGGTACTGGTGGCTCATGCTTGTAATTCTAGCTACTCAGGAGATCTGAAGATTACTATTCAAAGCCAGCCCAGGCAGGAAAATCCAAGAAACTCTTACCTTCAATTAACCACCATAAAACTAAAAGTGGAGCTATGGATCAAAGTTGTGGAGCTCTAGCCTAAAGCAAAAAAGCCCAGGGACAGGTCCAAGGCCCTGAGTTCAAGTCCCATGACTGACAAAAACAAAAACAAAACAAAAATCCTATTCTCTTTTCTCTCCTCAACCCACGTTTTCTAATTACTTAAATCATAATTGTGATCATTTTTAATTCTAAGATTTGAAACTTTTCTCATTCTACAATTATAGTTATTATCATTAGTTTTGCTAGTACTTGGCTTTCTGGCTCACAGATGGTACTCTACCACTTAAATCATGCCTCCAGTCCAGCAATTTGTTAGTTCATTGGAAATAGAGTCTGAGAGACTTTTTGTGCCCATGTTGGCTTTGAACTGTGATCCTCCAGGTCTCAGTCTCCCGAATAGTTCAGATTATAGGCTTGGTCTATTAGCACCTGATTACCATTTTTTATTCTTTGATATTAGCTGGTGATATGAACCTGGGTTTCTAAGAATATATAGCTATTCAGTGCATTAATTCATACAGATTGTGTTTAGTTAAATTTGTGTCATGGAAATGATGATTTTCTTGTATTTGATTAGCTTCAATATCCACCCTACAGCCATGAGAAGGTAAGTACCTTCTGTGAAGTCTTTCCTTAGATGACTTTCAAGAGAAACTACATAAAGGAGTAAGAGTGAGCCTTGAGAATGAGTCAAGTTGGCAGGAAACGTGGAAGAGAGGGAGGGAAGCACATGGATTCCAAAGTTCCATTAATTACATACTGTGTAATCTTCTATGCTTCTTACTTTATTTGTCCCTCAGTGTCATCAGATAACATGTGGGATATGAATAATAGTATTTACCTTATGTCATTGCTGTGAGAATAAGTAAACACCCACAAGGAATTTAGAGAAATGTCCTGGCATCAGTTGCTGTTTATTATCATCCTGATCTTTAAAAGCTTTAAGACTTTGTCAAAAGATTATAGTATATCATAAAATGTGCCTGACATGGAATTTACAGTATGCTTTCCCAATGGTGAGCATGTGCCTGAATATATGAGCCAAGAGTCCTGACCAAGACAGCTAGAAAGTGAGATTTCTCTAGAGTTGAGTAAATTCAGGGGAACATCCCTTCCCTGAGTCCTCCAGCCCCCCAGCCAGGTCTCTTCAGTCTGGCATATGAAACAACACACTATTGAGAAGAGAGTGATCAATTCCTAATCTCTTTCAGGAACATCACATCAGTAATTTGGATGGTGATTATCCAGGACAGTGGGCTTCAATGTGTCCTCTATGTTTCTAAGACCAAACTGTGAAGGTGTCTCATCCCTCAAAACCGAATCTGCTTACCTGAACATTCTCTGGTTTCTGTCTTGAGGCTTTTGATGCCAGACAATTGCCTCAATTACTCATTTGCTTCCCTGAATCCTTGCTTGCATTTGCCAAACCCATATGAGCACCCTTCAGTTCAGATGACATATTCTCCTTCTACAAACTATAGGACAGATGATGACTTTACAATCTCCTTTGACCTCAATCATTTTTATGCTTTCCTGAGCCTCTACCCTGGCCAGTTTAATTGGCTTTCAGCCACAAACTCTGATCTATTATTTCTGATCAGATTTGGATACAGTCGTGTTCCTCTGATCATCACGCATACAACCCACCTCTCTGAGTGGGCTGTTTGGCTTTTATTTTTCATGTTTAATGCCAAAGTGCTTTCCTAGTACTGGTTCAGTCTTTCAAATTTTGGGTCCTTTTAATAGAGCTCCTGCTACTGCACGTTTTTGTGTGCCAAACACATAAATAATAAAAGATTAAGAGGACAAGCAAATATGGACTTCGTTAAAAAAATCATTCCAAGTTAAATTTGATGTTTGTTCTTCCTCATCCCCAAATGTTGTAATAATAAAAGTCTGATAGAATTATTCTGACACATGAAATGACATCTGGAAAACAAAGCCGTTGTTATTACTCATTTGAAGTGCTTATGAAAAGCTGTTAGAATGAATACTTTGAAGAGCATTGGAAATGTATTAATAGTGTATGAGGCACTCATTTAACTTAGGAAAACCCTGCAGGCCCTGGGTCAAGCTAGAGAATGCACAAACTAAATTTGATTTTGAGCAATAACAAATTGTGTGTATGTGTTTGTATGTGTGTGCAAGTCCTGGGGTTTGCACTCAGAGTATAGGTACTGTCCCTTATCTTCTGTGTTCAAGGTTAGTTCTCTACCACATGACCCACACCTCCACTTTCACCTATTTTTGGTGGTTAATTGGAGATAACAATATCATGGACTTTCTTGTATTGGCTAGGTTGGAGCCATGATCCTCAGATCTCAGCCTCCTGAGTAGCTAGGATTGCAGGTATGAGGCATTGGCAGTGGTTAGCACACAGATTTTAGTAAATCTTAAAAGTATCTTCCATCTTTCTTGACAATAGGAACATATATTTGTTATTTTTTATTTTATATATTTGTTATATTTTCCTACCTCTAATTGCTAAATTAAGAAGACAGAAAGGGAACTAATCAGATAGCACAGAACTATGCTGACCACAGAGTAACTATTTGTTGTGATTTTATAATGGTGGATGCCTGTCATTATACATCTGTCCAAGCCAACAGCATGAACAACATGAAGAATGACTTGTATGCAACTCTGGGGTTTAAATAATGATGTGCCCATGTAGGCTCAATGTAACAAATATTTCATTCTAGGGAGAGGTTTGGTAGTAAGGAACACTTAGTATGCAGAGGCTGGGAGTAACCCAGAAGTCTGTTATCTCCTATTCAATAAATATAAAGTCTATTTAAAACAAGGCATCAAATGTTGAACTTTCAGAGGCTTTACATTCTATATGACCAGATTTCACACTTTATTATATATTTGATTCTCAAGTTCACTTGTTTCTTTAGTCCTTCCTTAGATCCTGGGACTAGACTTTTTCTAGATTCCAGTGAAAGTTTTCTAGCTTCGCCTCTAGATACTAATCACACTAGTGCTACAAGTTGTAAAATCTTTAAAAAACATGTGAGGTAGAAAGGATGCTCTTTACTTATTACGTTATAGAGGTTACCAACTTATTCAAAACAATAAAATGTTCTGAAGATGTCTTCTTAAGGGTCCTCTGTGAGAATCTAGGCTGTGATGTGGGTTTCAAGCCCTGGAATTTAGTGTTTACTGGCTGATTGGTGTGGGGTTTTTTTTTGTCAATTTATTTAACCTTTATGAATTTCAATTACTCCACTGATCAAATGAGGATTAAAGAAAAGATCCTAGGAAACTTTCAATTCTGTTGTGGATTTTTCTCAAATACTTCTAAGGATGTTCACAGCAGTACCAAGGCCATTTCATAAATTGTTGCTTTTAATTACCAGGGGTCCCTAGTCTCCTCCTATTTTCCTCCTATACCCCCCTGCCTCTGTGTGCTGAGGTCAGTTATGGTGGCAGAACATGCCCATGTACTGCAGGAGTAGCAAAGTATCTCAAAATGAGGGGTTGAAACTGAAAATGTCACAAATTTTGTGGGTTAGGATCAGTGGTAGCATCGCTGGGTTATCCTGATTCTGAATTTTTCATGAAATTGCAGAAAATATGTTGGCTGGGATTTCAGTCATCTGAAGGTTTGACTGGGTACAGGGTCTGCTTCCAAGATGGCTTCCTCACAGAGTCATAGACAGGAAGCATTATTTCAATCATCTGTCAGATCTTGCTAGTGTCTGCTTTAAAGAGCCCATTGTCAGCCTGGTGCTGGTGTCTCATGCCTGTGATCTTAGCTACACAGGAGGCTGAGATCTGAGGATTGTAGTTCAAAGCCAGCCAGGCCAGAAAAGTCCCCATGAGCTTCTTATCTCCAATTAACCAATCAAAAAATGGCCCTGTGGCTCAAAGTGGTAGAGTGCTAGTCTTAAGCATAAAGAGGCTCAGGGACACAGTGTCCAGGCTCTGAATTCAAGCCTCACAACTGACAAAAAAAGAGAGCCCACTGTTAAAAGTCTAGAAATTGTGAAGACCAATCCAATTATTAAACACAGTCATTATCAAAATTAAATTACATAGCAATCATTTAAATACATTATATGAAAAGCCAAAGTAGAAAATATTCAAAACTCAGCACTATAATTATTTTTCAATTTTCCTTTATTGATGCTTATGGGGTTATTTTTGCCCATTGTATCCACAAGGGGAGATTTGAAGATGTATTCTACTGTATATCTCTATCTCTGTAGTCAGTGACATTGTGTTAGCAGTTCAAAATCATTCATGCTATGAATGTCAGCCAACACTACAAATCAGCCCTTGAGTTATTGTTTAATGATTGTTCAGACTTTAGAAAATGAGGGAGAAATGTTAACAACACAGATTAAACTCACAAGTATGTCATGTCTACAGTTTTTGCATCATAAACAGCACAAAATTCTTTTAATAGGCACAACTAATGTCCACTTCAGCAACGATTCCTTTATTACTGTTCTTTCTCTTCATTTATCAGTATAAACAAAAATGTTAGCCAGTTTTTGTCAGAAACTGAGCAAAAATAATGCAAACATTTTGTGAAAATCAACTGGATGTGTGATGTTTAAAATAGATGTTTATTTTAGTGTTTGTATATGTTATTGCTTATATCTTTGATAACCTTAAAATCATCAGTAAAGATGCACATGTACATACAAATGTCCTATTTTGAGAGCCACATGTGAAGTTGTCATCACATACCGATGTTTCTCATCTAGCCTCTCGATAAGCCTTCTTGAGTATCCTCATACTTCATACAGTAGAGTGATCAAGAGAGAGAGCAGGACTGGATGCTAATGGCTCATATGTGTAGCTATGGCAAACATAGCTAAAGACCTAAATTAGGGCTATGGCTCAAGTGGGAGAGTACTAGTCTTGAATAAAAAATGATGAGTCAGTGCCCAGACCCTAAGTACAAGCCCCTCACAAAGGGAGGGGCATGGGAGAAGCGGTATTGTCTACATTACATAGTTTTACAAGTCCCATGGTCATTTCTGCAGTATCATAGTGGTTACAAAGGTTACCTATATTCATTGTGAGAGGAAAGTATACAAGGACACAAGTTCCAAGCACCATTTTGGAAACTACCACAGGGTATCTCCCAGTTCCCAAAGAGCAATGTCTCTCCTAAACACATTGTATAAATACAATGCAAAATACTAAAATAATAAACACAAATAAAATACATTCACATTCTCCTAATAATACCAAAAGTTTCATCCGATTACCTTTATTATGCAAGTCAGGCCCAGATACCAATGTGGCCCATCAGGTCACTATTCTAAAGGACACTTACTCTTGAAATTAGAGACAAGCCATTTCTCTCCAGTCTGTAGCTGACAATGGTGGAATAGGTAGATGAAGCTGCCCTTGATTGTGATATTTAAATAAGAAGCATTATGTGAATCAGTGGAGTTAGGTCTATGGGCATAGTCTGAAATTTGCTTGATTAGGAGGAAGCTCTCTTTCTTCTTCCTCTTCCTCTATTGTGTGTACCCTCTGGGTTCTGGGTATTTCTGAGTCATCCATCCATTTCCAAAGGATTTTCAGCTGTGTTTGCAGCTGGGCAGTTTTCATTGCCTGCTTCCTGCCAGCAGAATTTTGGGAATCCAAAGTCCCTTTTTAAAAAAAATTGTACTTTGTGTCCCTTTCAGACCAAACTTCTGCCAATGTATTTGCATTGAAAGCTTATGGGTCATTCATTAGGTAAAATGTATGTATACAGACCTTTTCGAGATAAACTTTTCTCTAGTTTGGGCTTCTGCTGAGATTGCTGAAGAAATTTATGGTTAAGCTTTTTAAAAGTCTATTATTTGTCCAAACAGTTTGCTAGGACAATATATCAAAGGACTAACAAATGATTTTATAGTCATCCCTTGAACTTGATCACAAGACCATGTTTTCTTAGAGATATCTTGGGTTGGATCTTTACTTGGAAATGAGTTCCTAATGTTAGCATTGTTGATCCTCTGCAAAGGCAGGGGAAATATTTCCTTCTACAAAATTTCAATTAGATAAATAATTGAGTTCAGGGAGACTATAGGACATCATGGTGAGAAGTATTAACAGTGAATTGTATGGTTGCTGAGAGAAATCTTAAAAGTTCTTACCACTAAAAATGACAAATGTGTGAGGTGATTGATAGATTAGTTTGGTTTAATAATTTCACAATGTATGTTTATACCAGAATACCTAATTTGTCAATTACATGTGTGTGTACTCAGGGCCTGAACATCCTCCTCCTCCTCCTCCTCCTCCTCCTCCTCCTCCTCCTCCTCCTCCTCCTCCTCCTCCTCCTCCTCCTCCTCCTCCTCCTCCTCCTCCTCCTCCTCCTCCTCCTCCTCCTCCTCCTCCTCCTCCTCCTCCTCCTCCTCCTCCTCCTCCTCCTCCTCCTCCTCCTCCTCCTCCTCCTCCTCCTCCTCCTCCTCCTCCTCCTCCTCCTCCTCCTCCTCCTCCTCCTCCTCCTCCTCCTCCTCCTCCTCCTCCTCCTCCTCCTCCTCCTCCTCCTCCTCCTCCTCCTCCTCCTCCTCCTCCTCCTCCTCCTCCTCCTCCTCCTCCTCCTCCTCCTCCTCCTCCTCCTCCTCCTCCTCCTCCTCCTCCTCCTCCTCCTCTCCCCTCCCCCTCCCCCTCCTCTTCCTCCTCCTCACAGGTGTTTCTAACTTTTTTTTCTGTGTGTGTTTTAGCCTTGAGCCACATTCCACATCTGGCTTTTTTTTGCTGGTAAGAGTCTTAAGGACTTTGCTGCCTGAGGTGTTTTTGAACTTTGATCTCCTCTTCCTGAGAAACTGGGATTAGAGGCTTGAGGCACTGGCACCTGGCTAACCTACCCTTCCTTCCTTCCTTCCTTCCTTCCTTCCTTCCTTCCTTCCTTCCTTCCTTCCTTCCTTCCTTCCTTCCTTCCTTCCTTCCTTCCTTCCTTCCTTCCTCTCTCTCCTTTTTTTATGTTGGGTGCCTAGTATGTGCCAGGTATTTAATGACCTTAGCAGTAGAGAGAGTGGGCACTGATTGTCTTCATTGTTTAAATAAGATACACTGAGACAATGGAGTTGGGAAGGAATGTGTACATTAGAACTTAAACCCATACGGTACACGTAGGTTTGTGTGCCAAGCACCTTTCACCGTGGCCTTTCAACCTTCATGAGGAGACGGCCGACGGGGTGGCCTATGAGGCCTGGAGTCACGGCTGTTCACAGAACCCTTCGAGGAAGGCGTACATGGGGGTCAGTGAGGCTGAATTCTGAAAACGAGATGCACATGACACGGAAGATGAGCGCCAAGCAGCGAGCGAGTTCCTCCCACGGGGCCGGAAGCAGCGTTGAGGACTTGCAGTGGGTGGAAAGCTCTGGTCCAGAGCTTGAATTTAAGGGCAAAGCATCTCGCGCCTGAGCCCTGGCGCTCAGGCACAGACTCTGAATACGACACATGGACATCGCACCCAAACCACCTTCAGCTATTTGGGATCCAAAGAACGAGACCCGTGGAGCAACGTGCAGTGACCAAGTGTCACAAGTCAAGTGTCACAAGCCTTGCATGGGGTGGCAGGAGGTCACAGGCCAGGATTTGAACCCCGGACCTCCCCTGTATCATCCATGAAATGTGGTCTTCCTCTGCCCTTGATTAGCAGTTCTGTTTCTCTCACTGGAAAAGTCCAAAGCCGGCACTCGCCAGGAAAACAAAGCTTTGAAGGCCGCAAGGGAGATGATTGGTTAAGCTTAACCAAAGAAGCCCTTCAATCATCTCCCTTGTCCAGAAGCAAATAGCCTAAGGGACCTGGGGGTCTCTGTTTCCTGGAAAAACCTCCAAGAGCACCTCCCAGTCCTCAGCTCCCGCTGGCTGTCTCTGTGGATGAGAGTGTTAGGATCTCACTGGAAAGTCAACGCTCTGGGGCGGGGGCGAAATGCCTCAGACAGGGTCCGAGACCACGGTGGAGGCTTCCAGGCCGTGGGGCCTGTCGTGAGACCCATCCACGGCCAGGAGATGTGGCCGCCCTGAGCAGGCCCCTCTCTGGCAGCCAGAGAGCAAAGGGGGCGAAGGGAAGGGGAACTGCGGCTCCCCAGAGCGAGTTCAGGGAGCAAAGACTGAAGTTTAAGAAAATAATGTTGGCTTCATAAAATGTGTCTGGTAGTGAACGTTCTCTTTCAATTTCCTTGAAGAGTTTGAGAAATATTGGTCTGAGTTCTGTTTTGAAGGCCTTGTAGAATTCTGCAGTGAATCCTTCTGGACCTGGGCTTTTCTTGGATGGGAGATCATTTATTGCCGTTTCTATTTCAATATTGGATATGGGTCTGTTTAGAAGGTTAAAATCATGGTCGAGTTTGGGGATACGAATTTTTTCTAGGAAATCATCCATTTCTCCCAAGTTCTTGAATTTGTTGGCATAAAGGTTTGCAAAGTAGTCCCTTATTATTTTCTGAATTTTGGTTATTTCTGTGGTGATATTACCTGTTTCATCTCTTATCTTGTTTATTTGAGTGTGTTGCCTTCGTTTTTTGGTCAGGTTTGCCAGGGGTCTGTCTATCTTGTTGATTTTTTCAAAGAACCAACTCTTTGTTTTGTTGATTCTTTCGATGGTTTTTTTCGTCTCTAATTGATTTAATTCTGATTTGATTTTAATTATTTGCTTCCGTCTATTGACTTGGGGTTTGGTTTGTTGTTCTCTTTCGAGGAGATTAAGGTGTTCAGCCACTCTGGCAAGCAGTTTGGAGATTCCTCAGAAGGCTAAATATAGAACTCCCCTATGACCCAGCAGCCCCACTTTTGGGTATCTATCCAAAAGACCACAAACAAAATCACAGTAATGCCACCAGCACAACAATGTTCATTGCAGCTCAATTTGTCATAGCTAGAATCTGGAACCAACCCAGATGCCCCTCAGTAGACGAATGGATCAGGAAAATATGATACATATACACAATGGAATTTTATGCCTCTATCAGAAAGAATGACATTGCCCCATTTGTAAGGAAATGGAAGGACTTGGAAAAAATTATACTAAGTGAAGTGAGCCAGACCCAAAGAAACATGGACTCTATGGTCTCCCTTATTGGGAATAATTAGTACAGGTTTAGGCAAGTCATAGAAGAGCATCACAAGAGCCCAATAGCTATACCCTTATGAACACATAAGATGATGCTAAGTGAAATGAACTCCATGTTATGGAAACAATTGTTATTAAACAGTTGTAACTACTTTCAAAGTCCCATGTGTATCTGTAGCTTCTATTACTGATGATGTTCTTGTATCACCTTCCTATGGTTGTACCTACACTATCTCTGTAATCTTATCTGAGTATATTGGAAACCGTGTATATTGGTATAAGAAGTAGGAAATTGAAAGGGAATACCAAAATTGAGAGACACAGGGTAAAAAAAAGACAAACAACTACAAAAGCAATACTTGTAAACTGTTTGGTGAAAGTGAACTGAACACCTCAGGGGGGGTAAGGGAAAGGGGTGGAGGGAGGGGGGTATGAGGGACAAGGTAACAAACAGTACAAGAAATGTATCCAAAGCCTAACGTATAACACTGTAACCTCTCTGTACATCAGTTTGATAATAAAAATTTGAAAAAAAGAAAGATGATGCTAAGTGAATGAACTCCATGTTATGGAGACAATTGTTATATCACAGTTGTAACTACTTTCAACGTCCCATGTGTATCTGTAGCTTCTATTATTGATGATGTTCTTGTATCACCTTCCTGTGGTTGTACCTACACTATCTCTGTAATCTTATCTGAGTATACTGGAAACCGTGTATACTGGTATTAGAACCAGGAAATTGAAAGGGAATACCAAAATTTGAGAGACACAGGGTAAAAAAAGAAAAACAACTACAAAAGCAATACTTGCAAAACTGTTTGGTGTAAGTGAACTGAACACCTCATGGGGGGGAAGGGAAAGGGGGAGGCAGGAGGGGCTATGAGGGACAAAGTAACAAACAGTACAAGAAATGTATCCAGTGCCTAACATATGAAACTGTAACCTCTCTGTAAATCAGTTTGATAAGAATTGAAAAAAAAAGAGTAAATAATGAGTGTGGAGCGGGGTGCTGAAGAGCCTAAAATGAGAAAGGGGTATGGGCTCCTTGTTCTTCCTACCCTCTCTCTTTCCCCTCCCTCCCTCCCTCCTCCCTCCCTCCCTCCCTCCCTCCCTCCCTCCCTCCCCCTCCCTTTCTTCCTTCTTTCCTTCCTTCCTTCCTTCCTTCCTTCTTTCCTTTTTAAATGATGTTGAGGTATTGAGAGTTTCAGCTCAGGGTCTTGTACTTGAAAGACAGAAGTCTAGTACTTACTTGAACCCCATCTCTAGCCTTTTCAGGATCTTGTGTTTGTTGACTCAGGACCAGCCTTGGACGTTGGATCTCTTACTTATGGTATCCTGCAAGGGTGCATCACAGGCACATGCCACCAGGCCCGTCTTATTTGATTAGGATGGAGGTCTTACTGATATTTCCCCAGGCTGGCTTCCAACTGCCATCCTCCTAATCTCTGTCTCTTGGTCAGATTACAATCCAGAGCTACCTAGCCTGGCTGTTTTTAAGCTCTATGCTGAGGTTAAGCTATCAGCAGCAAGAGGCACACAAGCAAGATCTTTAATATTTTTCCTTAACTCTCCTTAGCCTGGTTATTGTGTTCAAGTTACCACATTTCCTGCTCTCCTCATATGAGCAGGAAACAATATTTTCAGACTTTCTGACACTAGATTACAAACATTCCCTTTCTCTCATCTCCCTCCCTCTCCCTATCTCGCTTAGCTTTCTGCTGATATCTTCTCACAGGTGATTCATCTTTCCCTAAAATTCTATTCACATGCTCTAGTCTTCCATTAGTATTCTTTCTCAAATCTTATCAGCAACTACCTACTTTTTTTTTCTGAAGACACCTCCATTTTTAGCTACTATTACTCTAGTAACCCATTTCCAACTATCAAAGTGCCCAAATATGTATTCATTGTCTATTACTGCATAAAGGAATGACTCTGAAGCTTAAATTACTAAATATTTATTATCACTTCACAATTTTTATGGTTCAGAAACGCCAAGCAGCTATAGGTTTCACAGTTCTGGCTTGAAATTACTTATGAAGTTAAAGTTAAAATATAGGTTGAAGTCAACGGAAGGCTTAACTAAGGCTGAAAGATCAGCTTCCCAGATGGCTCACTTTCAAAGTTGTTGGCAGGAGGCCTCAATTTGTTGCTGGCTTTTTGGCAGGAACTTTTAGTTCCTTACCATGTAATCTCATCCATTGGGCTCTTTGGGGGCCTATGGTAGCTGACTTGTCACGAAACAAGTAATTCAAAACAGAAGGAGAAACAAAGCTGTTGTGTCTTTTGGGACTCATTTGGACAGGTCAAACACTGACATTTCCACAATAGTCTGTTGACTCACAGACAAACCCTATTCACTGTGAAAAGACATGTGTGTCAGGAAGGGGAGACTGTCAGCAAATATCTTGGGATCTCTCAGCTACAGATCCCATATTGAGCATCCCTTCCCCATATACTCAAGGCAGATGTCTTACTCTTATGTTTTTCATGACAAACCAGAACCACTGTTGTCTTTGGTGCCTAGGCCAAGACAAACAATTCCTAAAGTTGACATGGCTGTTGTCTATTAGATATGCTTAAGCAGTACACTGCCTAGGGCTGAAGAAACACAGCAGAAATACTTTTCTTTACATTCTTATTTTATAGAAGCTCTCAATCTATTTTTGGTCTAGAAATAAAAGTAATATCTTAAGGGACAAATAAAAGGGATAATCTGTCCCTAATCTGTGCCAATTGACACAGTTTGTTTTTTCTTTTTTTAACAAACTAACCCCTATGCAGAATATAATGTTTAAACCCTTGGTTGCAATTATTTGCTTAAGTTCTTGAAAAGTTTGTCATGGATACTATAATAATGATGGGTACTAGTTATTTTCCTTCCTTCCTTCCTTCCTTCCTTCCTTCCTTCCTTCCTTCCTTCCTTCTTTCCTTCCTTCCTTCCTTCCTTCATTCTTTCCTTCCCCTTCCTTGGTTTGTCCCCCTCCCTTCCCCCCTCCCTCCTTCCCTCCTTCCCTCTCTCTTTCTTTCTCTCTTTCTCTCTTTCTCCCTTCCTCCCTTCCTCCCTCCCTCCCTCCCTTCCTTCCTTCCTTCCTTCCTTCCTCCCTTCCTTCCTTCCTTCTTCTTTCTTTCTCTTTCTTTCTTTCTTTCTTTCTTTCTTTCTTTCTTTCTTTCTTTCTTTTTTCTTTCTTTCTTTCTTTCTTTCTTCTATGCCAGTGTTAGGGCTCTAATTCACACCCAACTTCTTTTCTTGAGCTTCTTTCGCTCAAATCCTCAAATCTGATACTTTGCCACTTGAGCTATGCTTCCAGTTCTGATATTATTTCTTTCTTTCTATTCCAGTGATTATCTCCTGATGTTTGTCCCTCTCACTTGCATTTTTCCAAATTATTAATTATTGTCAGCCATGCTCTCTGGTCTGAGCCTCTTCAAACCTTGATGCAATTAGCAGGCTTGCTGAACCACTCCAGAATCCTATGCATGTGTAAGCTGTTTTTTCTTGTTATCCACACTAGAAATAACTAAACAACGAAGAGTCAAGGTAGAAAGTTAGGCTTGGGTTATACATTCTTAACCTAGAAAACTGGTTCCTCCTTTTATGATTTGTAGCTCACCTCTGCAGAATCACAATAAACCTAAAACATAAATGAGAGCATTTTCTTACACACACACACACACACACACCACACACACACACACACACACACACACACACCCTGACAGAACTCAGGGCCTTATACTTGCTAGGCAGTATTGAGCCAAGCACAGCATCTGCAGCCCTCTTTTGCCTTAGTTGTTTCTCACAGATTGGATCTTATTTTTTCTTTTGGCCTGGGGCTGATCTTGGACTAAGTCCTCCAATATTATAGGTGCAAAAAAATCATACTTATCTTATTTGTAGAGATGGGGGTCTGATTGCCTGGGCTGGCCTCAAACCATGATCTTTGAGATCTCCACTTCTTACATAGCTGGGCTTATAGGCAGGAGCCACCATTCCTAGCTACTTAAAAAAAATCATATACCATTGAAGCAAAATATATTGGCCTGAAAGTTTCAACAATTCAATTTCTCATATTTTCTCACATTATTAGAGTTAAATCCAGTGCAATAGACTCATCTGCTTGATTTCCAGAGGAAAACTAGAATGAGAATCAGAGAAGTGCAGAATTCTTTGAAGAGTTTGATGTGTGACATTAAAAAGATCACTTTCTGAACGTGTAGTTGTACAATGAGGGTAGATGATGCTGATCATTGCATATTACTTATAGGACAGTGTGGGTGCATCTTTTTTAAATTGTCTAGTCTTGTGTCTGATTCCCTGAGTTTCACACTCAGTCACACTAGGAGCCCTTAAGCTGGAACTACTCCATAGAATTGAAGGAAATGACATTTAAAAAAAAATGAGAGAAAATATGTAACCACCACCATTAGTTAATTTATTTGTATGGTGCTTTTAGTAGGGCTTGAACTCCTGGGTGCTATCTTTTAGCTTTTTTTTTTTTTTTTTTTTTTTGGCCAGTCCTGGGCCTTGGACTCAGGGCCTGAGCACTGTCCCTGGCTTCTTTTTTCTCAAGGCTAGCACTCTGCCACTTGAGCCACAGTGCCCCTTCTGGCCGTTTTCCATATATGTGGTGCTGGGGAATAGAACCGAGAGCTTCATGTGTTAGGAGGCAAGCACTCTTGCCACTAGGCTATATTCCCAGCCCCTATCTTTTAGCTTTTTTTTTTTTTTTTTTTTGGCCAGTCCTGGGGCTTGGACTCAGGGCCTGAGCACTGTCCCCGGCTTATTCTTGCTCAAGGCTAGTACTCTGCCACTTGAGCCACAGCGCCACTTCTGGCCATTTTCTGTATATGTGGTTCTGGGGAATCGAACCCAGGGCCTCATGTATACAAGGCAAGCACTCTTGCCACTAGGCCATATCCTCAGCCCCTATCTTTTAGCTTTTTAACTCAAGGCTGACATTCTACGACTTGAACCACAGATTCACTTCTGTCTTTTTACTGGTTAATTTGAAGTAAGAGTCTAACAGACTTTTCTGCCTGGCTGGTTTTGAACTGCAATCCTCACATCTCAGCCTCTTGAGTAGCTAAGATTAAAGGCATGAGTCACCAATATCAGATTTACCTCCAAATGGATCAAAGACCTGGAAATAAAATCAGACACCCTGAAAATTCTACAAGAAAGAATAGGAGAAACTCTAGGACTCTTTGGCACTGGGAGAAACTTCCTCAACAAAGGCCCAGAAATGTAACAAATCAAAGAGAGGCTGGACAAGTGGGACTGTATCAAACTGCAAAGCTTTTTGCACTGCAAAGGACATAGCTTCCAAGATAAATAGAAAGCCCACAGATTGGGAAAAGATCTTTACCAGCCATACAATGGACAAAGGCCTCATATCTAAAACATACACAGAACTCAAAAAGTTAAATCACTCCAAAACTAACAATCAAAGAACCAACAGCCCCATCAACAAATGGGCTAAAGACCTAGAAAGAGACTTCTCTGAAGAGGAAATGAGAATGGCCAAAAATCACATGAAAAAGTGCTCTACATCACTGGCCATAAAAGAAATGCAAATCAGAACAACACTGAGATTCCACCTCACCCCAGTAAGAATGTGTATTATCAGGAAATCAAATAATAACAATGGCTGGAGAGGATGTGGTCAAAAGGGAGCCCTACTACATTGTTGGTGGGAATGCAAACTTGTTTAACCCCTCTGGAAAGCAGTGTGGAGGTTCCTAAGGAGGCTAAATGTAGAGCTCCCTTATGACACAGCATCTCCACTTTTGGGCATCTACCCAAAAGACTACAAGCAAGACCACACTAAAGCCACCAGCACAACTATGTTTATTGCAGCACAACTTGTCATTGCTAAAACATGGAACCAACCGACATGCCCTTCAGCAGATGAGTGGATTTACATAAATTATGCCACAGTAGCCAGTAGAAGTCAGGGTTTTTTGTTGTTCTTTAATGAATTTACTTTTTAAATTATCTTGAAGTATTTGTAGAAAGAATTTACATCTCAGTAGGTCAATTTATGAGTTCAATTCATCTTGACAGGGGTTTTCTAGCTCTTCACAGGTTTTTTTGGAAAGCATCATGTGAGGCAGTCTGGGGTAGAGTCAGGATGGGAACTACATATCCCAGAGAAACATGGGAGTTGCAGATATGAGGAAGAATTTTATAAAAAGCTAGGAAGAAGTCATAAGCCATATAAAAAGGAGGCCCTGGGACCTACAGTGAAGCTAGAAAGAGAGGAAAAATAAATGACAGACAAACATAGGTATACAGCAGAAGTTAAACTGTGGTACATGTAGGAACCATGTGACAGGTGATCACCCCATGCAGCTTACTGTTCTAAGTGGATCTATTCTCCATCCATCTATCCACCCATCCATCTACCCATCTTCTATCCATCCTCCATAAAGTTTTGTTTGGGGATAGCTGCTCTATATTAGAGATTGTACAAATTTTACAGAACTCAAAGGACTATTTTAGGCTTTAAGTTTTATCTCTCATCTGCCTCACATCCATCAAGTCAAGTTCAAGGCATTTCCTACTTATGGAATCAATACCTTAAGTACTAAATACAAGACCTTATGGCAGTTCCCAAACAGCCAAGGGCGTCTATACTTTTAAACTGTAACCCACAGTAGACCGAGAGCTTCAGATTCGTTCTTTTTAAAGCCAGGCTTCAGGTAGTCCAGTGTCTTTTATATCTCAAAGGCAAAAGGATGTGTAAAGCCAAATAAAAAAGGCTGAAAGTCCAAGAACATTAGCTGGGGGTGGAGGGGAGGTTATGCTAAGCCAGCTATGGCAGCACAAGTGATACTGATCTTTGCTCTTGATTGGTCAGAGCTGGTTTTCAGCCTGTGCCTCTGAAATGATTTTCACTGCTGACATGGTTTCAGGTTCTGTCAAAGGCAGATGTCTTCCTGGAATCTTACTTCATTTTCTCCCTCTCTGGCTCCGTAGCATTTGCAATCCTGTAGGTGTGCTTCCCACTCCTGGTTTTCTCACTATGGAGGTGTGCTCTAAACACCTAACACTGTCTGTTTCTCTTCCATGGTTTAATCTTCCCAAGTTATGACTTTATTAAAGATCATATAAAAAAGGCAATAGGGAGGAGGAACCAAAGTCATAATTTTGCATAGCCCTTTGTCTAAGGTAGTCAGTGTTTTTGTTTTAATATCTTCTAAAAGAAAAAGGGCAACAGGAGGACAATTCAAGCCATCCAAGTCTCATTGTTTTGAGTCTCTAAGCTGCAGTCCTGTGGTGAGCAAGCTCGCAGATAAGCAACCTCCAGCCTTATGCCTCTGCTGTGTTGGATTGTGAGCTGCAAGTTATCTTTGCTACAAAATGACAGCCTGGAAATGAATAAGAAGGATGCAAATCTGTTGCAGCTGGTGTTCCTTGGGTTTGTATTTCAGTATTTCTCTGATGTTGAAGGGCATGGAAAAGGTGTCTTACCTGAGTCTCAGTTTTGCTAGGAAACACACTTTCCCTTAACTGACACCTTAATCATCTTCTACAAGCCTTAAAGGGCTGTCTGGGATGAGAAAAGCACAGCTTGTAACTCTTCTGCAAATCTGATTATCTAACCACCCACACTATATAACTATACTTTTATTTAACCATAACTTTTAATTTCAAGAAAGGTGCTTAATTTGAACTCAAGCAGCTGAAACTATTTCATTATTTTACATAAAAAGTTGCTTTTGTTCTTTTCATTTTCTAATTACCATGCTGAACATTATGCAAGTCACTATATCAAAAAAACAAAATATCAATCTGTCTTGATGCAGGAAAAAATGGCTATCTTTAAATCTGCAAGAATCAGGCAATGAGTTAGTATCATACATTTAATTATATTTTATGTTAAAGATTGAAATCAACTGTGCAGGTTTCTATTTTAAAAACCTCCCATTAATCATTTGGTAGGCACAGAGGGAGGCTTGACCTATGTGGGTATCTGAGTCCAATCTACGCAGAGTGATTATATTAAAGAAAAAAAGAAGACCCCAGTATTTTTGCACATAAGTCTTAGAGGACTCACTGGTTGTTTTATTTTGCTCATTTGCTCAGATTCAAGTGTACCTTAGGCAAAGACAGTTTGTTTTTGATATTTTTTCTGCATTGGTTTTCTATGATTAAGTGTTATTCTCCAGCTATTTCAACTAATTATCGTTGTTTCCCTGAAGGCTGATGGAACAAGGAGGCTAGCAGCATTAGGCTAATTTTACTCCATGGCTTATTAGGCATCCACGTGTCTGTGTTACTGTGCTAAGTACTGTATCAGGCAAGTTAAATAGCTCTTATCCCTGCCTGCCACATGATCATTCTGGAATATTTCAAGGCCAGGGGGAAGCAGCTGCACCATGTGCTTATGAATACTCTGAGAGGAAAGCAGAGCTCAAAAGGAATGGGAACAGGAAGTTGAGATCTGAGGATCCTGGCTCAAAGTGAGACTCAGCAGCTAAGTCCATGAGGCTCTTATCTCTAGTTCATCAGCAACAAGCCAAAAGTGGGACTGCGTCTCAAGTGCTAGAGTGTTGGTCTTGAGCAAAAAAAAACCCCAACAAAACAAACAAACAAACAAAAAGCTTAGAGATAGTGCCCAGGCCCTGAATTAATGCCACATTACTGGCACACACACACACACACACACACACACCACACCATACATGCCACACAAAGAAGGGGGAAATATTCACATCATTCAGCCCTTTGTGTCATCTCAACTCTCTGAGTGGAAATGGAAGTGGATACACTAGATTTTGGAAGGACAGAATGGGAGGTAGACTAGGGGAACTGGTGTTTTACTTACAGGGAGACCATTCATACCTCAAACCTATGGTTTCTGAGTTTCTGCACTGTGCACTGTGTGCACGTCCCATTCTCTGTGTAAATAAATGTCTGGTTTGTGAAAGAAAGAATGTAGACATGGTGGTCAAGGGTATAACTACCTATCTTTTTTTAGTCAAACTCTGCAACCTCTCTTACCTTGCATGTGGAAATCATTTAAAAACAACACTTCTCAAAGTACGCAATGTAGAACACAGAAAGACAATTAAGACCTATATTTTGTGTGATTATCCATTTTGAAATGTCTATACTAGTAAATTTGATTATTTTCCCAGTCAAAACATATATGACCATGAAACTTTCTGAATAGAAAGAACTCAACAAAGACCTAGGTAAAAATGCAGAAATAAAGTAAGATTCATTGCTCTGCTCATGGATCAATGGTTTCTTTCCTTAAATAATCAGATTTTATTTGGGGTGGGGTCCAGGAGTTAATCAGATTTTTTAAAGCCCTAGGTTGTTACTGATGAATTACTCTAGTAATAATGTTACAGATTTTTTTCAGTAAAGGATTTCTGGTGCATAGAGTTAGGATCAATAAAAATATTTTCTATGATTTTGATTAGTGGCAGAAGCACAAGAATAACTTGCCCAAAATAATTAGATTAAAACAAAAACAACAATGAATATACCACAGAACAAACTCTGCTCCCTATTATATAGATCCACTGAGATATAAATGATTTGATTCACTATACTAAAAATATTATAGCAAAATTAATGGAATTCAAAATGAAATTGATTTACACATTGCACAATATATGAATGGATCAAGCCTCACATCCTAGTTCATGCACATATATAGTTTTTAAGCATGTTTTATATATGTTTAAACAAATTTCATTTAAATTTGAAAATGTGGTAGAGTTATCCATTGGTAATATTACCTAAATAAATGAAACTCTTTTCCTTGTCTCCTTACTAACTGCCATCATCTAGGTAATATGATTATGTCACTAATCTGTTGTATGAACAAATAGGTAAGTATTTCCCCCATTGGTACACTTATTACAGTCTTTTGCCATTTCTAAACTGTATCTTTTTAAAAAAATTTTACATAGTACATAAAAATATCAACAATAATGAAAAACCTCTTGTTTCCATATCTTGGAGTTCATTTAGTTTATTATCATCATATGTACATAATCACTGAGCTATTGTGATCCTCTGTTAGGACATCCTAGACAAATACTAATTATTACCAATGAGGGAAACCATAGAGTCTATGTTTCTTTGGGACTGGCTCAGTCCATCTAGTATTTTTTTTCCAAATCTTTCCATTTCCTTACGAATGAACCAATATCATTCATTCTGATAGGAGCATAGAATTTCATTGTGTAAATATAACCAATTTCTTGATCCATTCATCTATTGAGGGCTTACCTGTATCTTGCAACAGACTTGCAACCTCAAGAATATTAACAGGTTTTTTTTTTGTTGTTTTGTTTTGTTGTCGTTGCTCATTCTTGTATTTCTAACTTCTAACACAGTCTTGGGACCTGTGAAAAAATAATATTTGTTACATGAAATAATGTTTATTTTAAATGAATGAGGTGAACTAAAGTGCTCAGGGCAGCATTTTCTTTTTCTTCTTCTTTTTAAATCCCCTTCAGTACTGTGTATGTCCAGGCCTTACATGGTTTGGATACATGTTTTCTTTTAAAAATAAGAATTGAGAGTATTTTCTTCTGATGATACACCTCTCTTCCATCTTCTTAACAATGTCTTTTGAAGAGTAGATGTTTTTACTTAAAAGAATCCATTTTCTTAATTTTTATATTTTCTTCTGTCCCGCGACGTCTTTGCTCACCTTAAGATTGCATGAAGGGGCTGAGAATATGGCCTAGGGGCAAGAGTTCTTGCCTTGTATACATGAAGCCCTGGGTTTGATTCCCCAGCACCATATATATAGAAAACTGCCAGAAGTAGCTCTGTGGCTCAAGTGGCAGAGTGCTAGCCTTGAGCAAAAAGAAGCCAGGTACAGTGCTCAGGCCCCAAGTCCAAGGCCCAGGACTGGCAAAAAAAACCCAACCCCCCCCCACACACCCCCACCCCCGAACAAAACAGGATTGTATGAATTTTCGATGTTTTCTTCCTTAAGTTTCACAGCTTTAAGAGCTTTATTTAGGTCTGTAAACCAGTTAGAAATAACTTTTGTGTTATGTTGTGAATAGGATTGTGGCTCATTTTAAAAATAAGGATTTCCAGTTTTTCAGTTATCACTTGTTTAAGACTGTTCATTCTCCTGGGCACCTTTGTTGAAAGCAATTAATATCAGACAGGATAGGATATAGGTCTGTATGAACACTCATGCTACATACCTATTACTACCCATTCTCTAGTGCAATGACTCAATCTTTTTCTGTCCTTTCATCTGAGATTCTTTCCTTTCCTCCTGCTGGTTTATTATTGTTTTGGTGGTTATTTTGTGTTCTGTTAAATGTTTTTTAAGTACTTGTACAAAGAAGTTGCCATTTAACAAAGCCATTTATTAATACAACATATCTAGATAAATGTTACCCCTTTAAACATTCTCCCATAAAATATCCACATAATTTTTCTAGATATTTTATAGTTTTAACTTTTAGGTTTGGGTCTATCACATGTCTCTAAATTTTGTATATGATGTGAGATTGGGGACAAAGTTCTTTTAGTTGGCTCAAAAGTTGTTTCAACATTTTTTTGAATATTTTGATTCTATTCAATTGTTTTGATTTAATTGAAGCACAGTTGGCATGAATCTATTCATATATCTTGTATTCTTTTCCATGGTCTATTTATGTCATTTTACATCTTAATGTTAATTTTTAGTAGCACAGGCTACACAATTTTTTGAAAGACTGTGATAGTTTGTTAGTTGGCATTCTTAGAAAGGACTTTTGATTTGAGGATTCTTATGTAAATAACTTATTGAGGCTGTGCTTTCTGTAGTATCTTCTAAGAAATAAAGGAAATAGAATAGGAAAGAAGAAGAAGAAGAATAGAAGGAAGAAGAATAGGAAAGAAGAAAAAATATAATCTTAGGAGGAATCTAGCCTCATTCTAATTCCATAGCAAATGAAAGCATGAATCATCCCACAGAATCTGTAATACCCCAAGATGAAGATTGGGCTGACATCTTAAATCATTGGTGTGGTATTGGCTATTGTATTAAGGCACTAAGTATGGTATCAGCTATGGTCCATATTTGAGAAGTGGGGGTGGAGGGTGGGAAAGTCACTTCTCAAGGATCTCCAGGTAGATTAGTTCCTCCAGATAAGAGTCAAGGGCAGTCTATGGAGTGAACTATAAGCCACCAGTAACCAATGCTGTCTCAGCTGGTAAGGGAGGAAAAGGGCCTCAAATAAGCACATCTGGGTAGAAATTGTATCAATTACAGGAGTATACTTGAGGATAATATTAGTAAAATATGCTGAAATGTCTACAAGCCTTCATCATGATCCTGTCAAAGCACCATTTGTGATCCTAAGGATTTTGAGCTGAATTTTCCTGCTTATTTCTTTATAAATCAGCATTTTCACTGCTGGGTGTGTGTGTGTGTGTGTGTGTGTGTGGTGTGTGTGTGTGTGAGAGAGAGAGAGAGAAGAGAGGGCTTGAAGTCAGGCTTTGTGTTTTTATTTGGCTTTTTCTGTGGATAATTAGTGCTGTATCTCTGGAAACAGGCCTCCTGTTCTAGCTATTGGTTGGTTAATTGGAGATAAAAGTCTCTCAGATTCATCTTCACAGGCTGGCTTCAAACCTTGATCCTTAGATCTCAACTTCCTGAGTCACTAGGATTATAGGCATGAGCCACCAACACCCCACCGTACATTTACTACCTTAAGGCATGACTTTCTTAGAATTGTTGGTGGAACTGAAATTGCTCATCATTCAGTAGGTTATTTGTCTTTATTAATAGAGCATATAGGCAAACACAAATGTTCTATGTATATGTTTAAGATGGCTTCATATCCATGAATTCAGAAATAGGAAATTCTAAAATGGAATGCCTCATACAAATCTAACTTATTCATGGAACTTAAAAATGTAGAAGGATTTGGCGTATGTGAAGCTGAACTAGGTACTTGTGGAATCATTAGCTTTGTACTAGGTGTGAGACTTGACCTAGCTGCTTTCATCATGAACCCAATTTTTGTAGTGGACAACAAGAAGTGCTTCTCATAGTTCATATCTGTAACTCAATTTCCAAACTCATTCTCAATGAGACCAAAAATAGAATTTAGTGTTGCTTTGAATAAACAAGGCAATTGCAGCACTTCACTCTTCTGTGGCAATATTTGCTTATTAAGGAGGCTCTTAGGTGCACAAGTCAGCATTTCACTTGAGTGGATCTTTAAATTCATTGTTGTTTTTTTTTTACCTTTATAGCTTATTCAGATTTCTAAAGTGTGAGACATATTAGTGGAAAATATCTTATAGACTTACTTACTTAAAAATATTTTACCATGTTCAGTTATGCCTAAACAATATGACCCAAAGGTGAAATCGCTATGCAAATAGCAATGCTTCATACAAATCTTAATTGCTATTAAGACTAATCCCTGAAATTAATTTATAGGCATCAAAGACAGATGAAGAGGGAACACATCTCTTTCATTTCATAAAATAAATTATTTAATTTCAAGTTCTTAGAAATGAAAGGATATGTCCCAGCTATCCCAGGGGACCATGCAGAGATAGACTCAGTCTGGAGAAGACGGTTTATAAGGAAGTTTATTAGTGGGGCCATATCTCTCACGGGAGAGGGAGCAACATGGCGGCTGCACTGGCTGCACCTTAATCCAGGTGGTTGCTTATATATCTCTAGGAATAGAGGGGAAGTAGGTAGGTCTGAATGGTGAGTGGGAGTGGCCCAGTATAGCTCTAGGGCAGGGAATTTAGGTATGGTGGATCTGGGGTCTAATGGGAGGAGCTGAGGCTCTGAGGTGGGGGAAATGCTAGCAAGAAATCCTTAGTCCAATGATATCTCAGAGTAAATCTTACCAAAATAGATATCTTGAGATTTATGCATTTATTACTCTCATGATTATAGCTAGAGGTGCTTCTGAAATGTTTGAACCAAAATTTTGTCTCACCAGAGAAAGTATAGTAAATTGATGAAGCTATGAATTATCTTAGGGATATCAAATGTAATTTTGACACTTTTGTTCCATTGACTGACTAGAACAGAGATTAGTAATTGACCATGTGTTGTGCCTCACTAATTTTGCATTCAGTTTCTCAAACTTCTCAACTAAAGTACACACGTTTGGAAAGCCTTAATCTATGTGCATTTTCCAATTCATCCGTGAATTACCTTAGATGGATGGCATTTAGAAGTAGTGCTATTAAGTAGGCAAATTGGTCATGTTGGGGGAACCATTATGAATGGGTTTAGTGCCAAGGGAGCTCATTTACCCTTTCCATCATATAAGTACCTAGTAAATGGACACCATCTATGAACCAGGAAACAATTCACACCATAATCTTCTAGATCTTTATTGCTTAATTCTGAGGAATACATCCTTGTTATTAAGAAGTCACCCAATTTTGGTATTTTTCTATAGTAGACTGAACTAACCAAGATACATTATAAACATATGAGATTGATGATTTTTTTTAAGTTTTTATTATAAAACTGATGTACAGAGAGGTTACAGTTTCATATGTTAGGCATTGGATACATTTCTTGTACTGTTTGTTACCTTGTCCCTCATACCCCCCTCCCCCCTCCCCCTTCCCCCCCTCGGTGTTCAGTTCACTTACACCAAACAGTTTCGCAAGTATTGCTTTTGTTGTTGTTGATGATTTTTAAAATACCTTTGTTTGGATAATTCTCTAAGGCAGTGTTTTCCAATGCTCACTTTGTGGAATATGGACCATTGGAACTTTCACGGTTAAAACGAGAATACATAGGACTTTGTAGACAAAGCTTGGTCACAGTCAGTTTAACTAAGGTTGGTGGTACTCAGAACTTAGAGCAAATCATGAATTTATGTGGTTTTAGCATTTCAAGAAAAAAGCCATGAAACTTAGGTAGTAAATGCTTTTTATCTCTTACTTTTAGCTCCATTAAGAATTCTGCATGTGTATGGATAGATATATGTATAGATTTATAGAGAGAATAGATATAGGTATAGGCATAGATGGAAACAGGTTTAAGAACTTTCTGTGTTCATACATCTGAATTATTCTTAGAATTTCTAGAAAGGGTCAACAGTGGCTTTTTTTGGTATTAGCTTTGTGCTGCTTCCTCTTCCTTATGAAGCTGCTATGTTTCCTGGAAGTTTGTTTTGCTTCCAATGTGGTCCTGAAATAAAACTGGCTGCCAAACATTTGACACAAGATTTGGAAGGTAGGAATGAAAGGAAGAACATACATATAACACTATGTTTATCAGTTTATGAATAGGCACTGGTGGTTTCTTCAGGTCCCGAGAGCTCTACTCCCTTTAGCTTCTCAGAGTTTTGAACCAAGTGCCCCTAAAATTCTTGGAAAAAAAATAGATGCCATCTTTCTCTGTGAGTTTTCTGCAGAATTGGAGCTGGAGTTAGTAAGAGGTCAAGATGGATTCTACTTTTCCTAAGGATCTTAGGATACTCCTGTGGGTTAAAATTCGTCTTTGCTTATTCATACCTAGATTTCTCTTTCTACTCTTAAGACTGGCTCACAAATAAAAACTTTAGGCTCAACAGTGCATGAAAAGGTTCATCCTTCATACAGTGCTCCATCTAGTCACACAATCTAATGAACCCTGATTTGACATTAAATCTCTTAATTTATGTAATTCAGACTAGTTCTGCTTCTCTGGCCAATTCTGAATTGATAAATAATTACTTTAGTACTAGAAATAATTCCAGGGGAATAAACCAATAGAAAGTGTACATGTATGAAGATGATGGGTTTGGTTCCCTGGAATGACTCTGGATTATATGAAAGAGTGCTTGTTTTGATTAGATTCATGGGCAAAAATGGCCTTGTTTCTTCTGGCAAAGGGGGCACTAGTAGTTCATTGCATTCAGGACACAGTAAGTACTAACATTATAACTGGTTCTCTCCTGTAATCAACTGCCCATTGTGATTTTGGGGTGGTTACATTTTCCATTGCCGTAAAATATTTTACTGTGAATAGAGAACATAATTGGCTTATTGATTGCCTCAATATTTACTCACTAGTCAATCTGACATTTCCTAGAATGAAAATGATGAGCTCAGGTACCAAGGAGCCTAACTCAGGAAGATGCAGTCACCAGAAATCTATGGTTTTCCTAGAAAAAAATTTAACTTGTATAGTCAGAGCTCTCTTAAAATCAGATCCAGAAACTAAATCTGCAATGAATTGCAATGTAGATATAGTTGAAGGACAATGGTATGATGGGTGTCAAGGTGGATGTTTTCATATGACATGTATAAACCCTCAAAGAGCAAAACGTTACTTCTTAGTAATTAGCGAGACAGTATTGGTAGGATGTCCAAGGACATTTGTTGGTGGTGGTGGTGGTGGTAGTAATAGTTTTGTTTTGAGACAAGGCCTTGATTTGTTGCCGTTGACTCCTGGACTCAAGCCATCTTCCTGCCTCCACCTCCTACACAGCTGGGACTACAGGTGAGTACCACCGTGCTTGACATCTACCTAATATTTATGTTTGCCAACAGACTCTGAGGATATTTTAGCTGCAATAAAACTTGAAAACATTGGCATCTTTAAATTACTGAAAGGCCAACTTCTGAGGTCAAGGGAGAAGGAGACACATCAACAGACCATGAATAACAAGCAGCTCATTTTTCTGTAATGAGGATATGGCTGGCAGAGTAGGGCTGTGGACACAAAACTCAGACCCAGAAGTGACAAACCAAGGGAGTTAAATAAATGGACTTTGATGATAAAGTTCAATCTAAGGCCTATTTAGAAGACATTTAATGGGTCTAAGTGGTATTTTAAAAACAAGCAAGATAAGGGTCCTGTGCTATAATGGAAAAAACATGGGAAATGCTGGAGCCAGACTGACCTGATTGTGCCTCTTGGCTCCAGTCTTTATTAACTATGTCTTTGAAAACACACTTATTTTTTGCATTATAGAAATGAGAATATTCCTACATTGTAGATTCTTTTTTTAAAGTTTAAATTCAGAATCCATGAGAACATACTTCTAACCTCTTTTCGTTTTGCTTATTTTTGAGGTAAGGTCTTGCTGTATGCCAGGGTCAGCCTGGATTGTGAGCCACCTACTTGTGCTTCTTTCTATAACTGGGGATGACAGACTGACACCATTGTGTTTCTGCTGTAGTTGGGCTAACAGGCATGCACCACTGTGCTCAGCCACTGGTTAAGATGGATCCTTCCTTCCTTCCTTCCTTCCTTCCTTCCTTCCTTCCTTCCTTCCTTCCTTCCTTCCTTCCTTTCTTCCTTCCTTCCTTCCTTCCTTCCCAGTATTGAGTACTTTAGCTTTTTCTGCTCAGTACTGCTATTTTGCCATTTGGACCATACTCCTATTTTTACCTTTTGGCTGGTAAACTGGAGATAAGAGTCTTTCTATTTATAGAACTGTGATACTCGTCTCAGCATCCTGTGTAGCTAAGATTACAGGAGTGAGCCACAAGTACCTAGCAAAACCTGTGATGCTTAAACAGAAATATGCATGTATTTTGTCTGGAATCTTCTGGTTAAACTCTAGCATCTGAAGCCTTGCTTTCCCAACACACTTGCAGGTGATGTTGCAGGCATCCCTTGATAGGAAGAAGCTATGTTATGAAAACTGGTTTTTGGCACACACAAGACTATTATTGGTTGAAGAATGGCATGGTTTGTTTTCAACTGAGATCTTAGATATATGTTGAGATCTGTTTAACTACTTGATGTCCTGTGGTTTGGTTGAGATGAAGAGTATGTTGCTGAATGTACTGGTAATTCACACAAAATATAAACAGACTTTTGCATATAAACACATCGTAACTTTTAAAAATTAAATACATATTTCTTTGGGTCTGGCTCACTTCACTTAGCATGATTTTTTTCCAGGTCTTTCCATTTCCTCTATGGTTTCCCTCATGGGGAATAATCAGTGCATTTCTAGGATAGACATAGCAGAATACAATAACTCAATAGTTATGCCCATATGAACACGTAAGATAATGCTAAGTGAAATGAACTCTATGTTATGAAAATAAGTGGTATATCATTGTTGTAGTTAATTTCAACATGCCATATAAAATTGTACCTTTTTTTCTCTCGTGTTCCCTTCCTGTGGTTTTACTCCTGCTATTACTGTAACTGATCTTAGTACCCCTGATACTGTAAATATATGTATTGTATTGGAACTAGGGAAGGGAAAGGGAATAGCAAAATCAAGAGACAAAGGATAAAAAGACAAATCATTGCAATAGCAATACTTAGAAAACCAATTGGTGTAAACCAATTGTGCAACTCATGGGGTTAGGGAACTGGGGAGAGGGGAGGCAGGGGGAAAATGAGTAAGGAGGTAACAAGAAATGTACTTGGTTTACATATGAAACCATAACCCCTCTGTACTTCACTTTGACAATAAGGAAGAAAAAAATTAAATATATATTCTTTCTTTCTTTCTTCTTCTTTTCTTTCTTTTTTTTTTTTTTGGTCATGGGGCTTGGAGTTAAGAGTCTCATGGACTTTATTGCCTGGGCTGGCTTTGAACCATGGTCTTCAGATCTCAGTCTCCTGAGTAGCTAGGATTATGAGCCACCAGTGCCTGGTTTACTGATCATCCTTAAATGTATGATATTCTCTGTAATTTAGTTATTTTTACTTAAGATAGTAAAAAATTAGTTATGTAAAACAATTGGACACTGATGGCTTACCTAAAATACTAGCTACTTGGAAGTGGAGATAGAGAGGATTGGCATTTGAAGCCCATATAAACAACAATAACAGTAACAATATTAACAACAAGCTGGGCACCAGTAGCTGACAAGTGTAATCTTAGATACTCTGGAAGTTAAGATTTGAGGAGCCAGCCTGGACAGAAAAGTTCATGAGATTCTTCTCTCCATTTAAGCATGCTCCCACTGCCCCTCTCCCCACAAAAAGCCAGAAGTGGAGATGTGATATAAGTGATAGAGCAAAAAAACCTCAGAGATAATGTCTAGGCTCTGAGTTTAAGTCCCAGGGCCAACACACACACACACACACACACACACACACACACACACACACACACACACACACACCATAAAACAAAACAACAAAAGGTTCACCAGATTCTTTCTCAAGGAATAGCTTGGCATGGCAGTGTGTATTTGTCATTCTAGGTATATGGGAGGCTGAGATTTAGGAGGATCCTGGTTCTATTCCAGCTTGGGCAAAGAAGTTCTCAAGACCCTATCTTAGCAGAAAAAGCTTGAGAAAAATGTGAGATCTTATCTAAAAATAACCAGACTAGAGGCATTGATCAAGTAGTAAAGTACCTCTGTAGCAAGAGTGAAGCCCTAAATTCAATACTCTGTATTGTCCACTAACTATATGTGTGTATTTGTCTGTCTGTCTGTCTATATATATGTATATATATATATACATATGTGTGTATGCATGTCCCCAAACTATATATATATGCAGTATATATATATGTGTGTGTGTATGTATATATATATACATATGTACATATGTACATATATATATACATATGTATATATATATATACATACACACACACACATGGGTAAAGTTTTTGGCTTGTGCTTTCATGGTTAATACTATTTGTTTTACTCTTTGATAGAGTTAGTGATGTAATTAAAGCCTTTAGAAAATACTAACACCCACTTTTAGTTGAGATTCCTTTCAGTTATTTTGCATTGCAATCTTTTTTTATTATTTTTTCTTGAGGACCTGAATTGCAGAACATTGGTAATACCAACTAATTTCATGGTTCATGGTTGAACATAAGGCTTTAATTCAATTGTGGACATTTAAAAGATATTTCAAACAGCAGCTCTGAGCCAATTCTTAATATTCAGCCATAAATGAGGCATTGTTATTTACAATGTGGAGAATAGGTTTGCAATCATCCAGTCATTAGTTTTGGTTTTTTTTTTTAATACAGAATTAGAGGAGTAGATTTATTCCATGTGATGCAGGAAGAAAAAAAATTACAAGGAATTAAATGTTTGAGGGCAGTGATTTACTTAAGTAAACCTCCACCCTTGCTGGGAAAGAACCATCTTAGAAGTATTAGAGGTACACACCTTGTATAAATATGAATGGGGATGATTTCATGAATCTTCATGATTTTTATTTGTAATCTTTCTGAACTTTCAGCTTGTAACTAAATTACAGTTGCATTTTATTTCTTAGAGAAGAAAAAATTTCAAGCAAAAAGGATCCTTGGAAAGATTGCAAAGGACTGATTTCCAAATGTATTTTGTGAAAGAAAAATAATTCAACGTGAAATCAACTAGCTGTGGGCTCCCAGCTGTCTAAGAAAGCACACACATCTCCTAAGTGTGCGGCTTTCCTGCAATCTACTTGACATCAAACATCAGGTTGAAGCAAAAACACTCTGTCACTCATCTTTTTCTAAATAATGGATGCAAAGCTTCTTTCTGGTAATGAACTTGGAAGGCTGAAAAGAATCTCCATTCTCTTTCGGAGGTCATAGTATCTATTTCATTTTCCTATTTAAAGCTTTTTTAAAAAAATTCCCGCTTTAAATAAAGAAGCATTGTTAGAGCTTTTTGCTATAAGAAAGAAAGCTTGAAATATCCTGTTAGAAGAGAAATGTTTGATTTTTTTGTAATTAAAAAGTTAAGGCTAAAAAAAAACCCCAGAACTTTAAAGGTTATAAATTAGATGATTCCAGTTTTGAATTCCTCATTGAGTTTGCCGCTTCCTCCGACCTGCTCAGTCTAAGAGCTGGGAGACAATGGGTTCATTCAGCTCCTAGGCACTGGTTGTGGAGAGAAGAGTGAGATGAGTACCTGTGTGCCTGGCTGTAGTCCTGGCTCTTTCAGTAACCAGCTATAGACAGTGGCAATGTCAATGCCTTCCCTGAACCACAGCTTCTTATGTAACACAGTAATGCTGATGATAAAATTGTTGACAGAATTGAGCCCAATTGTTTTAAGCAGAAAGAACAAAGTTTATTTGTAAGTGAAAGTAGTGAGACTCTCTGGAAAGAGGGTCTCCAAAACTGAGTCAGATGGAGTGTTCCTGGAGGGTGATTAATAGAGTATAGGGTTCCTCCCTTGTCACTTTTCTTAGGCTTTGCACGGATTGCTTGATGGTTTGTATATACACTGCCTGGGCTCTGTTCATTGTGAGCAGGCACTGAGGACAATAAGGGAAGCAGAAACTTCTGAGCCAGAGCCCAAGGCACTATGGGAACAAAAAGCACCATGATGGGACACTTGTTACACCCACTACTTAAAAAAAAAAATCCTCATTTAACTAACGACTTACTTTTCTTTTCCTTATTCCCCCAACTCAGATAGAATCCCTAATTGTCAATAGGAAACAGGAGCTGTGATTGCGTTGGACTCTTTCCTGCTCCTGAGAAGCCAGAGAGGGGCATGGCAGTGTGCGATCCTCTGGGTAAGAGTCTTAGGTGGATGAGACGCAGTTTGTGCTCTGTTCTAGTGGACCATGATGAAACTCTGTAGGACAGTTTATAGGAAGTTCCTTTTTTTTTTTTTTTTTTTTTTGTCAGTCCTGGGGCTTGACCTCAGGGCCTGAGCACTGTCCCTGGCTTCTTTTTGCTCAAGTCTAGCACTCTACCACTCGAGCCACAGCACCACTTCCGGTTTTTTCTGTATATGTGGTGCTGAGGAATCAAACCCAGGGCTTCATGCATGCTAGGCAAGTACTCCACCCCTAGGTCACATTCCCAGCCCCTAGAGTTCCTTTTTTTAAAATGGTCATTTTAGCTTGATGGGCTCAGGTTGAGCTCTTTTCAGTGTATTATCTCAGTTAATTCTTTTTATTATAATTATTTTAATTATAAACTTTTTTTCTTTATTGTCAAACTGTGGTAGAGAGGGGATACAGATTTATATGTAAGGCAGCAAGTACATTTTTTGTTCAACTTATTACCTACTCCCTCATTTCCACCCCCCCCCCACTCTTTCCTTCTCCCCGCAAGAGTTGTACAGTTGGTTTACACCAAATGGTTTTGTAAGTATTGCTTTTGGAGGGGCTTGTCTTTTTGTCCTTTTTCTCTCGATTTTGATATTCCCTTTCCCTTCCCCAGTTCTAATACCTGTATAAACAGTATCCAGGGTACTCAGATGAGATACAGTGGTAGTGGGGGTACAACCACAGGAAGGGAATACAAGAGCTAAGGGAATACAAAACTAAACAAAAGCACCAAACAAACAGACAAGAAAAAAACAAAAAAACAAAAGGTAAGGTTTCACGTGGCATGTTGAAAATAATTACAACAGTGGTATAACTCTTGTTTTCACAACATGGAGTTCATTTCACTTGGCATCATCTTACGTGATCCTATGGGTGTAGCTATTGGGGTATTTTGGTCTTCTACCATGACTAGCCTAATCATGTACTAGCTATTCCCTATGAGGGACATCATAATATGGTTTATGTTTCTTTGGGTCTGGGTCACTTCACTTAATATGATTTGTTCAACCCTTCTGGAAAACAGTGTGGAGATCCCTAAGAAGGCTAAACATAGAGCTCCCCTATGACCCAACAGCCCCACTTTAGAGCATCTATCTACCCAAAAGACTACAAGAAAGACCACACTAAAGCCACCAGCACAACTATTTTCACCGCAGCACAACTTGTCATTGCTAAAACATGCAACCAACATAGATATCCCTCAGTAGATGAGTGGATCAGGAAAATGTGGTACATATATACAATGGAATTCTATGCCTCCATCAGAAGGAATGACACTGTCTCATTGGAAAGGAAATGGAAGGACTTGTTAAAGTGAAGTGACTCAATTCTTACAAGCATTCTAGAAGGGAGCTAGGATCCTTCTTTCTCAGGCAACAAAATGGAAGCAGGTTGCCATTTAAAACCCCGGGCCCAAACCATGCAGTTTGCAAGGAGCAAAAGTAGTGAGAAGAGATAACCAGGCTGAGAACAGTCTCCAGGATTCCAAGTCTAGTACTTTACTAATGTGCTTTGCAACATTATTAGCTGACTAATATCAACTACTCTACAATTATGACTGCCTTTCCATTTTTAATTCAAGCAAATATCTACCTAAAGTACTCAGAAAGATGGTTTTTATCTTGTTTTTTTTAAAATATTTTTACAGATAATATTTTTGAAAAATGTATAAAGGGAGCCATTTTATATACTCACAGCTATGGTAAAAATTACCCATTCTTGCTTAAAATACTCTTTTGATATAATTCTAACACATTTCTTTACGTGTGACTATTTGTAATTGTGACAATTTGTCACATGTGTGAAAAATATGCTCTCTTACATCCTGTCTTTCCTAGGATAAATACTCTCAACATTTTCCTCTCATGTCCTCACAAATCTGCTTTTCTTGTAGCTTTATTGCTTTCCTCATTTCTCTGTCCAATTTCCCTTTTATTTCTCTGAATCTGTTCGGATGAGACATGGGCATTCCCTTAGTCAGCACACTTCTAAGTGTTACCATGTCAGGCACTGTCTTAGAGGCTAGTCTTAGAGGAATATAAAAATGACGCCAAGAATATAAAAATTCCCTTTAGAAATGTACAGGGTAGAAACTGAAATAGAGAAATAATTGTTATTATATTAAGCATGATGTTTTTATGTTATCTTTTTCTATTTTGTCTAAGTAGGAAAATGAGGTACTTCATTACTGAATGTTAAGGGAATGTGTCCTACATGAAAGGATGCTGGAGGTGAGTCCTGTGTGCAAATAGGCCAAAGATGAAGAAAGGAATTTAAAGCAGATAGGACATCACATACAAACTGAAGGGGAATGAAATGATACCACATGGTAGGGAAAGAATTACAGTCCTGCAACACTTAACACACTTTATGATTGGAATGAGCATTTAGAAATGGATCCTTAGGTGATTTCATTGTTATAAAAACACTATAAAACACATTTATACCATCTGAGTTGGCTGTGATGACAATAGGCAATATTATTTCATGGGTCCATTCTAGTAAATATGGTCTATCAGTGGCCAAAATACCATTAAGTGGTGCATGACTAATAGTCAGAAATGGTGGCATTAGAGTTTAGATCAGGATTGTAGAGACATACACCTGGAGAGGTTTGTGGTATTCATATAATGAAGGTGTGTGTATTAAATGAAGGAATTTAAACATGCCTCATAACATTTTGGAGAATGAGTTTAACATAGGGAAAGGACTGGATAAGATAACCATTTTCCAATATTCTTCTGGTTAATAAAGGGCCAGGTACACTATAAACAATGTACAGCTAAACTTTTCATGTTTATATTAATAGCCATATCAATATAAGCTCCTGATATCAGCAAGGACATTTCATGAAGAGAAAATTTTCTCAGTAGAAATAATTACTTTTAAGCCAGGCACCAAGGGCTCACATGTATAACCCTAGCTACTTAAGAGGTTGAGATCTGAAGAATCTGAAGTTCAAAGGCAGCCCAGGAGGAAAAAATCGGTAGCACTCCATCTCCAAAGTAATTAGCAAAAAATCAGGCTGGAGGTATGACTGAAGTGGTAGAGCACCAGCTGAGAAGGAAAACCTGAGCAAGCATGAGGTGCTAAGTCTATACCCTAGTACGGGGTTGGGGAGGGAGAGACATATGTAACTATTTCTCATAACTGATACTTCTATCAGGACCAGCAGATTTGATGAAAAGGTAGTCACCTGGGAACATGGACATGAAAGACTAGATGATAATCTGACTGTGGGATTAGCTCCTCACAGAAGCTGAAATCCCACTTTTTGTAACACAGTTGAACTGCGTACACTTACTCCAGTCTCCAAGAGAATCTTGTCTGTATGGGGTGCTGAGCAAGAGTGTCTGACTGATTTATACTCAGGGCTACTTAGGTATCTACGGAGATGTAGGACTTCTGCCATTGACTAGAGGTTTTTAGAGCACAGAGAAGTCTTTTTGAAGAGGTAGGCATGGCTAAGGCTTTGGACATAAATGCTTGGCTTAGGAAATAATCCAGTAAAAGTGCAAGACCTCATGAACTCATCTACCAGTGAGAGCAGCCAACCTTTTGGGTTAGGGTTGATAGAAATCTTTTAGGAAACATGTCTGCACCTAGAAATCTCAGATTCTACTTTGGACTTAATAAGACTAAATTCCTAAGCCTGTCCTTAGTGGAGATAGTTTGTTATCACATTTGCTTATACTTGTTTCTGGAAGTGAGTTTACAGAAGTCTTCAGTACATGCAGCCAATTAGGGCTGCAAAAGCTAGGTTTATTAGTAGAAAAAAATCAGTCAGGTCCATCAGGGTGAATTAAACCCAATTAACCTGGATTCCAGTTTAATTGAATACCATTGAAGGAGAGATAATTTAGAAAATTTGGACAATTTCGATGAGATTAACAGGTTCTGTATAGAACACTGGAGTGCTCCAATACTAGAAAGAGCTTGTCTCTGGTGAGAACTGTAGCCAAGGAAGAGGAGACCCTACAGGATATGTGATCACAGACAGAGGCATGTAGTACCAGGTCACACCCAGCCTTCTATGAATGCCTTCATGGGATTAACTGAAGGAGATGACAGTGGGCAAGGATGATGAAGTTATGGGAAAATGCCAGTGCTTCAAGGCACAGCAGACCAGGATAGGATGGGCAATTGGTTTGAAGACAAAAATCAGAAAATGAGCACAGTAGGATTGCATAGTACACACGACCAATTTGTTCTTCAATTTGTTCCAGTATGGTTTGCTTGTCTTACTCTAGTGCTCAGCTCTTGTGAAGGTTTATTACACACTCCAGTTGCTAAACTCTGGCTTTAAGTATGTTTGAACTTGAGACATTTACTTTTCCTCTTTACCTTTATGAAATCACTGGTTTCATTAGGCTGCAAGTTGGTGTGACTTGGAGTTAGGGATATCTACTTGTAGACTAAGCAGGCCTATGATGTGATAGAATCCAAAGCATTGTATCTTTTCTTTTTTTTTAAAAAAGTATTTATTTATTGTCAAAGTAATGTACAGAGTTACAGTTTCATAATAAGGCAGTGAGTACATTTCTTATCAAACTTGTTTTCTGAAAGTACATGCAAAACTACCTTTACCATCTGATTAAATTAGAAACAAAGAAACACACATACCTACAAACAAAAATTTGCTGAATCAATGAGCATAGCTCCTCCTTCTTCTTGAACTCTCAGGAGCAGTTATCACAGCTGCCATACTTGAACAGTTTCTTCTCTTGGCTTTTAAGGCAGAGCTGTCTCGTTCTTGCCTCATTTCTCTCAATGGGAATATCAAATTGCTTTAAAAGGGTCTCAGGAACGGGTGGATCCAGGATTTATGGGAAGGGAATACTTTATAACAGAATTAATTATTTAAGTAAAATAATACAATAAGTATAAAAGTAAGGTGCTCATTTTTAATCTTCACCAGGTGCTCATTTGTAATCCCAGCTATTCAGGAGGCTAAGTGCTGAGGATCATGGTTCAAAGCCAGCCAGGGCAGGAAAGTTCATGAGATTATTATCTTCAATAAACTACCCCAAATCCAGAAGTGGAGCTGTGGTTCCAGTGATAAATTGCTAGTCTTGAGCCAAAGAAGCTCAGGGCCAATGCCCAGGCCCCGAGTTCAAGCCTGAGGATGAGTACACATACATAGACACACACACACACACACACACACACACACACACACACACACACTAATAAATCTTATGAAAGGAAATTGGATCAAATTTTGAAATGTTTATAAATACCACAAATGTCATGAAATAAAAACAAATGAGTTATCCAATATGACTTTATAACACCTTTTTTTTCCCGTATAAATTTGGTTGCATAGTTTTAAGTCATCTTTGACAAGGCCAATGATTCTTGAATATTTTTCATGAGAGAATGGAAAGTTTACTATTCAAATTGAACAGAAATTTTGTGTATAGTATATTTAGTGTAGTGATTTTATGCTATCAGTTCTACCTCACTACAAAAAAAAAATACTGGAGAAAATCAGCTTAACAAAAGAAAAGTTTATTATTTAGCCCATGTTGAATTTTAGCAAGTTGAATGCCACCATAGACTGCACTTGGGAGTGAGAGTGTGTGGAGAGGAGGGCACAGGTTAGCTCATGGCAGTAAGGCAATGAAAAGAGAGAAGGGCCAGGGTTTTAATATCCCCTTTAAGGCCATGCCCTTAATGACCTAACTTTCTCACACTCCACTCCACTTCCTAAAGATTCCACCACATCCTAATATCAGCCCGCCTTTAGCACACAGCGCTAGGGGGGAAATCCAAACTATAACACTTTCAGCCTTGGAACTTATGATGTCACACAGTTTTTTAAAGATTCAACTTATATCAAGTTTCTTTTATATTTGAGGTATGAGAGTAGGACATTTCACGTTTTTGTGTCTAGTATTAATCAGAATGACATCATAATGATCTTATTTGTTAACCATTTGTCATCAATTTCTCCATTGTATTGGAGTAGCATGAGCTTTATATTTTCTTAGTCATCATTAGTGCTTTGTGCCAAATCAATAAGAGATTTAATTTCTTTTCATTTTGCTAATAAGATTCACTCTCAGTTATTAATAGGAACATCAAGCCATCCAGAGCCTATAATTCACTGATATTCTAAAAATGTCTTTTTCTCTTACTAGTGTTTTTTGTATGCTTAAATTATTTTTTGTTTCTATTTCTTCTTGAAAAATCTGCTTTTTATTGACATATGATACTTGTGTACATTCATAGTGTACAATTTGAAGTTTCAATTCATGTATACATTGTGTAATGGCCTTGATGTCAAAATTACTATTGATTTTTCTCTCATCTTTATTGATTTTGTTTCACAGCCCATCAATACTTTTATCAGAATTTCCTCTGCAATTCTTTAATAAATAAGTTTAAAGATAACAAAATGCACTCTGCATTTTCTCACTTACTTTACCAAAACACTACAGTTACAAATATCTTTAAATTATGGTTAAAATGGCTCAGTGGAAAGTTATTAATTATTAGAGTAACTATTGTGGGTCATTTTTACTGAGGTTTCTTTTCTAAACTGTCAAAACTGTATTTTAGGGAATTCAGAATAATACTATATGCCTTGCGGTTTAAGCAAATTTTCTATGGGTACCACAATATCTATTAAGAACAGTTGAAGCAGACTGATGTGGTCAACAATTTCAGATGTTGTGACAGTTGAAAGAAGAATCTGCAAATGGCACATATTCTGAATATGTACTTATTACAAGCTTCAATCAGTACTTCTAGGTCTTTTTAAGAAACATTTTTATTTGTGGTATCTAGTATTTGTTTATAATTATGAGAAACAAGGTGATATGTATATATGACATATATACATCAGTGATCATATTAGTGATTATATCATTTAGTAATTGTATCTAATTATGGTGAACAATTTGATATATATGACATATATATCATCAATTCAACTTTATTTTTTGTGCTGTCAACACTCAAAATTCTTCCTGCCAACTATTTTGAAAGACTTTTATTGTCAGTCACAGTTTTCTACTGTCCTGCAGAATGGTAGAAGTTATAACATCCTCTCCAACTACAACCCTGTGTCCACTAACCATTTACACAACATTTCCCCATCTTACATTCTTTGCACACTCTGGTAATCACAATTCTAGTCTTTACTTTTTTGATATTTTTAAGCAATGAGATTACTGAATTATATGATAATTCTCTTTCAACCTCTTTGAAAACCCCTCACTCTTTTATAAATGGTAGTATGGGTTTCAATTCTCACCAGTAGTACATGAGAGATATCTTTATGCCCTGCCTATTTTTTGTTTTTTGCTTTTTTAAAAATTAGCAAACACTAATTGTACAAGGACAGGTTTCATTATGATATTTCTATATATGAACTGAAGTCAACTCCTTTATCACCCTTTTCTTTTTTTTTTTTTTTTTTTGGCCAGTCCTGGGCCTTGAACTCAGGGCCTGAGCACTGTCCCTGGCTTCTTCCCGCTCAAGGCTAGCACTCTGCCACTTGAGCCACAGTGCCGCTTCTGGCCGTTTTCTGTATATGTGGTGCTGGGGAATCGAACCTAGGGCCTCGTGTATCTGAGGCAGGCACTCTTGCCACTAGACTATATCCCCAGCCCTTTATCACCCTTTTCTAACCCTTTTCTTTCCTTCTAAAACCATTTCAACAGATCTTATTGTTCTATTTTTAGTAATGCAAATAAAGTACTTTAACCATAATTCACCCTCATTCACCCTCCCCTCTCATTAATGATCATGGCCTGTTTTCTTTTTTTGTCATTTTGTTTATTTTTAGTGAGTATTAATTGTGTATTAATTGTGGTATTTCTGATGTGTATATTGTGTTTTAATCAGTAAAACCCTCTTCCTTACAAACAGCCATCCTAAATGGAGTGAAGTGATATCTCATTGTGGTTTTGATTTGCATTTCTTACATGGCTCGTGCTATTAACCATTTTCTTCATATGCTTATTGGCCATGTTGTATCTTCTTTTGAGAAATGTCTATTCAAATCATTGAGATATTTTACAATCAAGTTATGTGTGCTTGAAACCCTTTGTCCTCAGGTTTGACATGGTTGTATTGTCCTATGACAGTGTATGAACTGTGATTCAATGGCAGGTTACAATTGCCTTCACTTGTTTCAGTGTTAAATACAGAAACACTATGATTCAGATGGCTTCCCATGGTTAAACAAAAATGGTTAAAATTTGCCTTAGAGATTTTGCTTATAAAAGTAGGGCATAAGAATTGCCAGCAGCCTTGTGCTTGTCACATCTTATGTTGAATGTGTAAGGAAGATAGCAGCCAGAGAGTTTCTGGAAGCCATTCTTACACCGGGACAACTGGCAGCAACTTAACTACAAGGAAGAGAGATGAAGCACAGTCGACCTTGATTACATTTATTATTTCCTCTACACCTTAGCTGAAGGCTGGTTCCTGGACGTTGTAGTACTATGTGATTCCTTAAAATATTTGCTAAGGCTAACTGTGGTTCTTGGAAAAGTCTAGAGCAAGTGAGACCTCTAGTCTTAGAACTCACTTCACTCTTGATAAGGTTTTCTTCTCTATCTGTTTTCTCTTATTTTCCAATACATTTTAAAAGAGTATAGTTAGGCTGGGAATGTGGCCTAGTGGTAGAGTGTTTGGCTAGCATGCATGAAGCCCTGGGTTTGATTCTAAAGCACCACATAAACAGAAAAATCTGGAAGTGGCTCTGTGGCTCAAGTGGTAGAGTGCTAATCTTGAGCAAAAACAAGCCAGCGGGGCTGGGGATATAGCCTAGTGGCAAGAGTGCCTGCCTCGGATACACAAGGCCCTAGGTTTGATTCCCCAGCACCACATATACAGAAAACGGCCAGAAGCGGCGCTGTGGCTCAAGTGGCACAGTGCTAGCCTTGAGCGGGAAGAAGCCAGGGACAGTGTTCAGGCCCTGAGTCCAAGGCCCAGGACTGGCCAAAAAAAAAAAAAAAAACAAAAAAACAAGCCAGGGATAATGCACAGGCTCTGAGTTCAAGCCCCAGGACTGGCAAACAAGAGTATAGTCACCTATCAACTTGAGACTTTTACTTAGATATTTAATATTTTTCTTAAATTTAATATTTTAAAATAATGTCTCTTATGAACATAGTTCTTTCTTTCCCTCCTCCCCTCCTCCTCCTCCTTTTTTTGCCAGTCCTGGGGCTTGAACTCAGGGCCTGGGGTCTGTCCCTGAGCCTCTTTGTGCTCAAGGCTAGTCCTCTACCACTTGATCCATAGTGCTATTTCCAGAGTTTTTTTTTGTTTTTTGAGAAGTTAATTAGAGATAAGAGTCTCACAGACTTTTCTCTCCAGGCTGTATCTCAGTCATTTGAGTAGCTAGGATTACAGATGTGAGATACCAGCACCCAGTTTGATAAACATTCTTCTAAATTGTCCTTATCTTCACTCTAACCCCCTGCCTAAAGTGTCTCCTTATCCTCTTCCCCCTTCTCTGGATATGGTATTTCCATTCATTTAGTTGTTGAAAGACCCCAAAGTAGGAATAACAATAATAATATTAATATTATTGGTACTAGTGGTTAAATACAGGGCTTCATGCCTACCAGGAAGGATCTGTACCACTGAGCCATGCTTCTAGCCTTGGAACTATCTATAATTCTTTCTCTTGCTCCCTCTCAACAGCACATCCTACCAGTCCTATCTTACTCTTCCTCAAATTCTTGTTTTCCTTGTCCTGTCTAGGCTATTTCTTTGAGCCAGGCATCCATCTTATCTTATTTCTTGATCATATACCCTGTGCCTTCTCTAGTCTTTCTTCACATAGATGCTATTGAGTTGTGTCCTTTCTCTGCTCAGGCCCCTTCTCTTGGCTTTTACTTCCATTGCATATTAAGCACTTGATGCTTACTGTGGTTTACAATGTGCTTCACTCACAATCTCATTTCATTCCATGATTGTAATATAGTCACTAGGAAACAACACATTGAATTTTTCATATTCTTTTAACCTATAGAATCCTTTTTTGCCTTGGTATTTTATGTTCTCACAATCTCATTTCATTCCATGATTATAATATAGTCACTAGGAAACAACACATTGGATTTTTCATATTCTTTTAACCTATAGAATCCGTTTTTGCCTTGGTATTTTATGTTCACGTCCTATGTATAATGATGTTCTCCATTTTATTCTTTGTTTTTAAGTCTCAGTTGAAGCCAGTGTCACCTCTACACCCTCAGTCCTTATTTGAGATAGTTTCCTTCAAAGAATTTATTTCAACCTCTTTCCTATTTGCTCCATAGCAAGCATATGGCAATCATCTAATTAACTATTTAGTTGTTTACTATTTACCCCACGATAATATAAGTCATACAGAAACAAAGTCTGGTATAGAATTATTCATCCTTGAATCCTCAGAGCCCAGTTTACAGCTCACTCTTAGGCACTTACTACTTATTTGCTAAAATAATGAATGTCTGGACTTTCTTTTCTGTAAAATAAGCAGTGTAACTCTTACCAATTTAGAGAAAGACAAAAATTAGTGGAATAAGTACACACATACACACACATACACACACACCATATATTCTAAAGGTCATCTCTTTTCTTCCCTTCTGTGTCTCCTTTGACTATTTGCTCCTGTGCCTTCACCTGTTATCATAACTCCACCATATAGATAGTCTTAATTTTCACCCTCAGTACTACACCTGCGTTTCCAGCATATGCAAATGGGTAAAACTCTTCCTTCTTTTAGATAATAACAGCAGCATTTCCCTCAGATACTCAGAGTGCTCATGTCAACTCTGCTCTGTCATTCTCCCAAGTCTTCTAATATACTTTGAATTGACCCAATGTATCACACTTTCTGGGCTTCCTTTCAAATGCAGAATCTCACTCTTCAGAGCCTTGAACTCTATGGATTTCCAACTGGTCTTTCCATTTCCCATATTTCCTGATGAATTTATCTTTTAATTTACTGTCTGGATCAATTTTTCAAACACACCTGGATACTCCTGTGCATGTAAATCTTTGAAAGTTTGTCCTAGCTTTTAGTATAAATGAAATTCCTTTATTAAGGCCCACCATTGTTTTGTCTAAATTCATGTTTCCAGTTTTATTTTCCACCATAACCTACTGCAACGTACACTTTGGCTCAATAGACATGCCTCAAAATTCCGTACTACTTCTATTCATTTATGCTGAATAATTTGGGACAAATATTTAAACACCAATTCAAATACAGTCTTGCCCTAAAATCATCCCTTGTTGAATTTCTTCCTTTCTTTTTTACTTTACTATTTTTCTATCACGTTTTCCTTATGTTCTGTGAGGTTTTTTGTTATTGTTGTTTGTTCCCTTTCTGTGAACAATGACAACAGAGTACACATTCAAATATTCTAGCAAAGTCTTCAGAAGTGTGTTGAGTAAACAAATATACTTTTTCATTTCTGCTTTCCCAGTTTCATTTCTTTCTTTATTTTTTTCTTATTTATTGTCAAATTGATGTACAGAGAGGTTACAGTTTCATATGTTAGGCATTGGATACATTTCTTGTACTGTTTGTTACCTCCTCCCTCACTCCCCCCTCCCCCTGCTCCTTTCCCTCTCCCCCCATTCTTCTTTTTTTTTTTTTTTTTGTCAGTCCTAGGGCTTGAACTCAGGGCTGGGGCACCATCCCAGAGCTTCTTTTATTCAAGGCTAGCATTCAACCACTTGAGCCACAGCACAACTTCTGGCTTTTTTCTGTCTATCTATGTGGTACTGAGGAATTGAAACCAGGGCTTCATGCATGGAAAGCAAGCACTCTACCATGAAGCCATATTCCCAGCCCCTCTTTTAGTTCTTATAGAAAATAAGTGGCAAGTGTTATTTTCAGAAATTTCTTCATATATTAAAAATGTGTATATTTAGTTTCAGAACACTATTAGGGTAATGATAGAATTGGACCTCACAACTTCCCTCTTTATCAAGTTTGTCTCCATTTTTACCTATCATCAATATCTCACATGTAATTAGCCCAATATCTACCTAGTCAAAGCTCAATTGGTATTTGTTAACTTGAATTAAACATGTTTATGGTCTGTCACAGTATTTCCTCATGTGAAGAGGGCTCAAGTGATTTGGAAAAGTAGACTTTCAATAAATAAATGCACTTAGAGGCAAATCTGAGCATGATTCTACATGTCTTTTAACTTTGCAACTTGCTGTTGGCAAGCAAAATGATTTTGCTTCTTGGAGAAGTCTAAAGAGTTTTCTTTGGATTTTAAATCCCTGTGCAACAAAATCAAAACTTGTTTATTCATATGAATTTGCTTTCTATGAATTTCTAATGCCTTGACAACTAGTATAATTTTGCTTATGTGCAAGTAGAAGATCAGGGCACCCAGTGGTTCTTCATTTTTGTATAAATCAAAGGTAAGGAGACCATATAATTTATCAAGTGAAGTGGGATACTTTTAAGAATGAAATGGAGGGGGAGTTACTAATAAGTGAGCCAGGACAATCCTACACAAAGCATGACCCATACTCTGATTCCCATACACTTCTTTGAGAATGTAAAATATCCCTAGACTGTCTCTTTAAGAAACACACAGCATGTACTTAGAATATGGCATAAAATTGAAGAAACCTATAACCCGTTCCCATCTAGCTATGAAACTTTAGTGATTCTACTCTCCTAGAGTCATAATGTCTGAGAAAAATTTCCCCAAACTGATTTTCATGAAGGGTCTGAGATTCCATCTATATTTCTATGGACTTAGACTGTGGATTGGGAGAATCCATGAGTTATTGGCTCAGATAATTCTGGAGAATCCCTTTTCTGAGTCTTAAATCAGCAGTGCACATCCCTTTATTGCTAAGAGGCCTTACACACTTCATCTTTCAGATATACTTCCATCTACATCCACCTATGGGAAAGGGAGTGACTCAACCAGTCGCCAGAGCAATCTGAGTAAAGACTTACACAGAAGCTAAATGCAAGGCTAGCAACATTGTCTACACATGACTGGGCGTCTCCCACGAAATATTCTCCAGCTCCACTGACCTGGATTGCCCTGTACCTCAAACTGTAGTCCTTCCAGGATTTCCATGCCAGGATAACTCATAGACACAGTACCTGAACCATTTTCTGTGCAGGTGGAATGTGGAAGTCTGTCAATGCAAATGCAAATATCTATTTTCCATTGCATATAAAATCCTTAGACTTGATTTTCCATTTCAATGGAATAGGTAAGAAATACAGGCAGTTTGGAAAGGTATTTAGAAAATGGAAATGAGATGACAAAGGGAGGAGTAACTTTAAATTCATAAATGGAAAAAAATAGAATATACCTGAATGAAATCCAATGAATAACACAGAATGGAGATGCTTATCATTTTAAAAGGTTTCAGCCCAGTCTTCTATTGCCAAGGCAACCAGCACATTATGAAATTGCAAAACAACAAGAAAAAAACAGCAATCATCACGAACACCAAAACTCTAAACATGGATAATTTGTGTACAGATGTGAATCTAATAAACAGGAAGATGCTAAGCTGCTTTATTCAATCTTCCACTGTTTTTTTTAAAACTATGTTCTTTAAAAACCAATATTCCCTACTACTTTCAGAAAATATTAGAGAAAGTACACACATGTCATTCAAACAATATGTTAAATCTGGATGAATTTTTCATTGGTTCTTTTTCTCAAAGATGTTTTATACACCATAACACTTCTATATTTATTTAGCATTCTCAGTAAAATCAATCTTTTATTAAGAGAATTTTTCCTCTGCGAGTTTATATTTTTATGTGTAGGAAGCATTTTTATCAAATGGATCATTACTAAGCATTCAAGATAAATATTGTATAAGAATGTTGACTGCATAATTTCCTTAGAAATATGGTCAAAAGTTAAGTGGTTATTAAGGGATAATGGTCATCACCTAGTCTTAGAGAAAGCTAAACAGGTGCCAAGATTGTGTATTTATGGAAAGCGCACATCAGGTTGTGTAGAAACAGAGTATCCCCAGCTATTATCTAAATCTCAGCTTTGGGTATTTTTTCTCCGATTCCTTTCAACCTGAAGCCTCATGTTCTGCATACACATACACACACACACACACACACACACACACACACACGTATTAACAGAAAAGTCTTTCAGTGCACCTGTAATTTCATATAGTTAGGTCATTGTCTTCACCTATTAGGCTGGCCAATGTCATTCACCCTCTCACGTGAGTCTTTCTGATATATTAGGCCAAATATATCCTATGTAGCATCCTAACTTTTCATGTGTAAAAGTTCTTAGCATTTTACTGCAAACAGAAATTTCTAGGAAAGGACAATTTGCCCTTTGATGATCATAATTTGAATGATGGGAGTATTGAATTAGCCAATGCTGGCCAAGCAGGACAGGAAGAATTAAGATAATGCCCTGGTGAATAGAATGCTGTTGTTTCTTCCTCTGGAATAGGAAAATCCAGCTGAGATGGAAGAAAGCTATAGAAAAAAAATTGCCAGTGCACCTGCTCTCTCTAGCTTATATCTGTGTCACATGAATACTTCCATGGTCCCTGCTTCCATTTCTCTCCTAGACTTTGAGAAAGTATTTTTCTGTAGCAGCCAGGTTGTCCTTAGAACTATTTCTCTAACACACCCTGGAACCCATCTTGTCCTGCAAAATGATTGGCACAGAAAACACTCTCCCCCAACTTGGAATAGATACTTTCTTTTGAAATTATCTGGAATGATCTTGTTGCCCCCTTGCAGCCCACCAAGGACTGTTCAGATGTAGGTAATGACCAAATAGGAAGTCTCATCACTCCTGAAAGTCCTTGTGCTGGAGACAGGACTCAGTAATGGCGCACCAGCCTCTCTATTAAAAAATCCTACCTTTATCTCACTGTTAGCTCTTTTTGCTTGACAAAACTTAATTTCCTTTTTAATACCCTTAAATGCCTACTGGAATGAAAGTAAAAGCCAATAGGTTCCTTTGCTCTCAGTTTATGAATAACTACCCTTTATTTTATCTTGGCTTTATTTTGTCTTTTACAACTCCAAGTCTGCTCCTGATCTTACTGTCTGTTTTCATTTGAGCTTTGTAAAGATTTCCCGATGGAATGGTTATGGTGTGGCCTACCTTGGTCCTGTGCAGTGAGAGTCGCTGTTCTTTATTAAGTCTGGTTAGTGGACAGCAGAGCTTCTCAAACTGGGGATCATGATAGCGCCTGTAGCCATGATGAGTCAGGGGAGGGTTCTCTGGGGAGGCTCTCACAGAGAAGTTAGGTATCCCTTTCTCTTTGCCTTTTGTTGCTGTTTTCATGATGGTTCTTTTCTAAGCAAGAAAGAGACATCTTTCCCTTCTATGTGTCCCCAGGCCTGGATTTCTGACCTTCCTGATCCTCTAAGCTCTGCAGCATGTTTTGATTAAACCTCTTTGGCCAACAATTGCATGAGCTGGGTTGTATTACTGGCCAAAAACCTGTTCAGAGACCCAGTGCCTCTTTGAAATGAGAAAGAACTTAATACCCACTTCTCTTGGTCTCACTGGGCAAGCTGCTTCCTGAAAGTGCTGACCTCATTCCTTGGGGGAATGGATAGCATTTATTCATAAGATGAGATTTCAAGTGTGTGAAAGCAGAGCCTTGCCAAGGTGAGAGCAGGGCACAGAAGGGCTCCAAATACTTCCCTTAAGGCCTGTCCTGCTTCCAAGAAGTGCAGTGGAATGACGTGGAGGAGTCTGAGAGCTCAGGATTGCATTAAGTGACTTTCCCATATGTGATGTATTTGTCTATTGGAAATAAATCTATCTGAATGCTCTATTGATCTTTTTGCCAGGTTGGCCCAAGTCCCAGGGAAAGGATTTACCACTTTGGATGGCTCTAGGTCGTTGCCATCATAATGATATCTGTTTTTAGAGTCTCTTTTGGAATTTTGAAAATGTTCAGCTTGTACTAGTGCTTTCGGAATTACTATAGCAGTGAGAGTTCTCTACTTTGGCTTTGGGAATCAGAGCTATGGTTAATTAATGCCTTTCCTTTGGGCTGAGAACAAGAATTCTATAACACCTGAGGCCAAATTTAACTTCAGATTAGCATGCATTACACCTAGAGATATCCAAAATTGCTCCAAAAATGTGTTCTGATACTTTCAAACTAAATCCTGCTCATATGACTGCTTTGCTTTCTGAAATATTGGGCAGGTAGAATGAAAGGCAGAAAAGATAAATGGCCCATTTTATTATTCTGCCTCTGCTATCAGTTTAATTGCTTTTGTTCAAGTATGTGTTTGTGATACCAATTGGCTAATAACCATTTCTTTTGGCCTGTTTTTGGAGAGCATTTTGATTTTCAGATAAAGGTAAAGCTGAAGGAAATCATTTTGGAAAATTTAATGTTAGCAAAATTGAACTGTCTGGTCTCCAAAGGATTTATTTTTAAATCGTAAGAGAATTAATAAGATGAGGAGCTCCTATTTGAATGTTAGGTTATTTAGATTTTCTTATGAGACTGTCCCAATTACTCTAAATCAGTGCTTTTACTATCTGGATATAAAATAATTGAGGTGTGTTTTTGTCTTTTCAATCAAACCTTGTTTGAAACACTGAAAAAAGTTAGGAAGGAACAGGCTTTTGGAGAACTGACACTAGTATCTTCATCATGTTTTTTTTTTTCAATAAAGATTTCTGAGTTACTTATTAATGCATCACATGCATTGAACAGTATGATTTGTTGTGAACATTATATGAGCTCACAAATAACAAAGATTTTAATTTAGTATGTTATTTTGTAGAACAGAGAGATAGTATGCATCTCTGTATTCTGGGCACTCAACTAGCAGACTTTGTAACCTGAAGCTGACGGACACATTTGATTAGGTGAATGAATACTTCAATGACTTGAGGGATTTTCTCATTCTCTGTGGTTGATCTTTGTTTATTTTCATAGAAGCTATTTAAATTTAAATTAATAAAAATAAGATACAAATAAAGTTTCAGTTATTCAGTTGCAGTAGTCATATTTCTTTCTTTGTTTCTTCTTTTTGTATTGTTTCCATATCTTGGAGTTCATTTGGATTAGCTTCATCTGATTATATGACCATATGTACATAGTCATTGAGGTATTGTTATCCTCTGTTAGGACTATCCTAGATATACTAATTATTACCAATGAGGGAAAACATAGAGTCCATGTTTCTTTGGGTCTGGATCACACTAGCCATATCTGAAGTGCTTAAGAAGCTCATGTAGGTTATGGCTCTCATTTTGGATAGCATAGATATGGGACATTTCCATCATGTCAGAAAAGTCTGTTAAATAATACCTAAGTTGTCTCACCTATGCTACCTTTTCTAATTATTTGCCTTACTCTCACATATTTACTTGTCAAACTCCTATTCAGCCTTTATGTTCCATCTTGCTACCACCTTCAAAAACTTTCATTTATCCTCTATTTACACATTATTTCTCTTTTAATTCTCTATTAGCACATCATTTCTCTTTTAATTCTAAGTCTTTTATCTTACTTCATTGTACACTATTGACTTCAGATTACTTTATTTCAGATGATGTGGTACTTAATGCTTAGTAGACACTTAAAAGAAAGACCTTTAACAAGCTGAATGCTGGTGGCTCATGCCTGTAATTCTAGCTCCTCAAGAGGCTGAGATCTGAGGATTGCACTTTGAAGCCAGCCCAGGCAGGAAAGTCTTATCTCTAATAAACTACTCTTAAAAAGCCAGGAGTAGTGCTGTGGCTCAAATGGTAGAATGCTAGCCTTGAGTACATAGAGGCTTAGGGACAGTGCCCAGGCACTGAGTTCAAGTCCAAGGACAGATAAAAAACACCTCTTAAATGTGGTTTTGGGAAAATAAGAATCATATTGAATAGCTACTCACTTAGAACCCATGAGATGACAGATGGGATTGGATTTCCTGCTTTTCATTTGGGACATAGAATGTACAAATAACAACCCACATGTCTTTGTTCTTCCCTTCCTGTCTCTGCATCTGTTACCCTGTAGATGGCTTCATTTAATAATGGGAGGATGCTTAGAAAAATAGCTTGGAGCATTTCCATGCTTTCCCATTACTTCTTCTTAAGACTTATGTACTGTTGGGCTCACGCCTGCAATCCTAGCTACTCAGGAGTATGAGATCTGAGGACTGTGGTTCAAAGCCAACCTAGGCAAACAAATCTAAGGGACTCTCACTCCCAATCTGACAAAAAGCCAGAAGTGGCATTATGGTTCAAGTGGTAGAACACCAACACTGAGCAAAAACAGCTATGGAGAAATTGCTATTCCCTGAGTTCAAGCCCCAGTACTCACATTAAAAAAAATAATAAAGGAAAAAAAGATTCATACAACTTCAGAAGTCTTTTCATAGAGCCGCAACCAGGGAGGAACTACCTTCTAATAGTCTTAAGATCTCTTTGTCATGGCTGGCTTAAAAATATCCTCACTATTCCAAATTGACTCATATTTTTGTTCTTTGTTTATATTGTCTTCTTGCCTGGACTATGACCAGGCATTGAACTTTTTACTATTTTTGGGCCTGGTGAACTTCTTTCAGAAATAAGGTCAAATTTCACATTGTCTCAAAGTCTTCTTCTAGTTAACAAAAAAAGTGAGAAAAATGTTATTTTTCTCATTTGTCAAAAGCTGCTTGAATATAAAATGAATTCTTGCCAGGCATCAGTGGTTCACGGCTGTGATCCTAGCTACTCAGGAGGCTAAGATCTGACGATTGAGATTCAAAGCCAACCTGGGCAAAAACGTACCTATGAGACTCTTATCTCCAATTAACCACTCAAAAACCAGAAGTAGAGTGGCTCATAGTGGCTCAAAGTACTAGCCTTGAGTAAGAGAGTTCATGGACAGTGCCCAGATCCATGATCATCACCATCAACACAAACAACAGAAAACAAATGAAAACAATAACCAAAAATCAATTCTTAAAGTAATTCTACTAAGGAAGAATTTGCACTGCCAGTAGAAGGGAAATGACCCACTTATATTAACTTTTCTGGAGATTATTGATGCTGTTATTTTTGGAAAAGGAGTCACTAACATGGAGAAAGAAAACTCTAATATTTCCCCTCCCAACACCCACCCTCCTGTCTAAAGGATGAAGTATCATCAGTCTCTTAAATGTAGCTAGTAAACACTCTCTCCCCATTTTGCATACCAGGAAAATTTTCTAGCTGGAGGCAACTGGCTTTTAGTGGGTGCCTGAGGATGGAAAATTTTCAGAAAGCAGACATTAACAAGAGGATTAATAATCATTTTCCAGAGGGCATTGGCTATCCTGAGACAAGGGTGATACTCGGGTGTTAGGTTGGTGAACTAATTCAGGATAAAACATAAAAGGGAAGGACAACAATAAGAAGTGGAGATGGGAAGAAAACAAACCATCCTCATCCACTCAGGGAAACCTTTGGAAGAACTAGACAGAGTGCTGCATCCTCTTGAGAGTCCAAGAGAATGAAGAGACCAGGACACAGTGACAGAGTCTATCCATCACTGTCATCTCTTTACTCTGCGATGTGTAGGAAACATTTCTTAAACTTTTCAATAAAAAAATACCTGGGTATGTATGACTGTTGAGGGGTACTTGAGAAAGGAAGCAATTCAAATGGGTGATCATTCCCCACTTTGAGATTCATCACACATTAGTCTACATTGGTCACCAAGGGTTCTTGTGTACCAAGAGAAATTGTAAGAACTTATGATGAAGCTTAGAGAATGTAAACAGTGGGGAATGCTCTGCCTCTCCCGATAGTTATTACAGTGATGATAACTAATTCCTTCACTCAACAACATTTGGAATGGATTGTGGATCAATGGTTGATGTGGCCCAAATTGGGAATAACGTGAAGGTTGATGCTGTTGTCTTATCCCTCTTTGTATTCCAAATGCAACCACAGCAATTGATTCACTGAAGGTGTTTTTTTAAGAAGAGCACAAAATGAATTACTCAACCTGTTGATTTATGTGTGTCATAGTCATGATACAGGTAACAATGTTAGTTATTCCTTTTTGAAAGATAATAAGAGACTTTCGTTTCCAACTCATGCTTTCTTTCTCTGATTAGATATAGGCTGAGGGAAGTGCTATAGTTTAACTTGAAAAAGCAATGGCCAAAATCCTCTGGGGAAGACAAATGACAAAACTGTGAAATCTTAGGGAGGAGGTAACAAACAGTACAAGAAATGTATCCAATGCCTAACGTATGAAACTGTAACCTCTCTGTACATCTCCTTGACAATAAATAAGAAAAAAAAACCCTATGAAATCTTAGAGTGGAGCGAATCTTAGAGCCTGTGTGTGCTTATCCTTTTATTCTGCAGATGAAGACACAGAGATTCAAATTGTTTCCAGGTGACATTTAAAAACTGGTAATACTCTTCTAAAGTCTTGCCAACTGCCAGGCTAATTTAAAGGTTTGGGCTTTGTAGTTCAAGTTCTTATTAATATCTTAAAGCTCATGGCTGATCCCTTCCTATTCAGATATTGGTCTGGGTGTGGTGATCAGGGTTTTCCTCTCCTTTGAACTTGCCTTTTATGTCTCACTTACTGGGAAGTTGGCTCACTCCCATCCATTGTCTCCTCCTCTCGCACTGATAGTGTAGGAAATAACAGGCAGCCTGAGCACTTCCTCTAATTCCTCCATCCTTCCTTTGCCCCTACTCGTTCTGAGCTCCCCCGTTCCCAATATGTAAGGGTCATGGGGGGGGGAACTGTCATTTAATTATGAAACATGTAGTTTTTGTATACTAATCAATGAACATTTTCTTTCATAATAGGACCAATTAATTGAAAGAATTTTGAAAATCACAACACTTAAAAATCTCTTGCTTATTTTGCCAGCTTAATCTAGATTTGCCAAGCATTTTCTCTCCAATGAGAAAAAAACAAACTAGAGGCTGGTTTACATTTTTTGTTGGTGGTGGTTGTAGGGCTTGAGCACAGAGCCTTGGTGCTGTCCTTGAGCAATTTTTGTCCAAGGCTATCACCATACCACTTTGAGCCCAGCTTCACTTTTGGTTTTCTGGTGGTTAATTGGATATAAGAAATTATACTAAGTGAAGTGTGCCAGACCCAAAGAAACATGGACTCTATGGTCTCCCTCATAGGGAATAATTAGCACAGGTTTAGGCTAGTCACAGCAGAGGATCACAAGAGTCCGATAGCTATACGCTTATGAACACAAAAGATGATGCTAAGTGAAATGAACTCCATGTTATGGAAACGACTGTTATATCACGGTTGTAATTACTTTCAACATGCCATGTGAAACCGTAGCTTCTATTGTTGATGATCTTCTTGTATGCCCTTTCTGTGGTTGTACCTTCACTATCTCTGTATCTTATCTGAGTAGATAGGAAACCGTGTATACAGGTATTATAACTAGGAAACTGTAAGGGAATACCAAAATCGAGAGACACAGGGTAAAAATAACAAACGATTACAAAAGCAAATTGTTTAGTGTAAATCTACTGAAGAACTCATGGGGGTAATGAGGGATGAGGTAACAAACAGTATAAGAAATGTATCCAATGCCTAAAGTATGAAAGTGTAACCACTCTGTATATCAGTTTGACAATAAAAAAAAAGAAATATACTTAGTGCATTATGTATGTAACTCGGACCCCTCTGTACATTACTTTGATAATGAAAAAATATACTAAAAAAATAAAAAGTGAAAAAAAAAAAAAGAATCTCACAGACTTTCCTGCCTGGGCTGGATTTGAACCACGATCCTCAGATCTCTACCTCTTGAGTAGCTAGAGCTACTCATGTATGCCACTAGTGCCAGGCATGCATTAGTTCTTAAAGTGGGATATGGAGTCAATCAGACATCCATGTGATCGGATATTGTACATTTTATATGTGATTTTTCTGTGGTTCAAGTGTTACAGCTATGTTTACCTTGTTGCATTTGGGGGGGTCCTCTGGATGTTCTGAGCAGCCAGATCATGTTGTGGGGCTCATAGATTTTTCTTAGGAAAGCATCCTAAACCAGAGTCCCCAGGAAGAGAGATAGCCACTGAATTTGACCTGCAGATATTGTCTGTATCTCAGTGTGCTTTAGGGAGCGTAGATAGATGGTGAGATGGAGAAAGATAATTTGGAAGATAATAAGAGACTTTGCAGGGCAAGACTCAAAAATTAAAATAGCATCAGGAGGTCAAAACTGAAGTATCAGAGCAGCAAGCTTCCCTCCCATTATTTTCTTTTTAGATGTTGTTACGAAAAGAGGGAGACACAAAGGGACTAATTATTGGTCTTCTTTAAGTTGTTATGGTAAAGAGATGAAAAATTAAAGGTATATCTGCACTGATTGTCTCTGTATTTTGGGTAAGCCTAGAATATCCCTTCATGTCTTAGACTGATACCAAGACCCATCTCGGCCATGTTTGGGGTAATAGACCCATCCCAAATCATTGTGTGTAACGATTAGGGGTTTCTAGGTGACTTTATTATGTGTCTAGAAAAGGATTCAACATGAAAACCCCAGATAAATGCTTTAGAAAAGAACCATCTTTTGGACTTTTGTTCATTCCCCATTCTTGTATGGCAATGTTTTTTTTTTTTTTTTTAATCCTATTCTATTTAAATCCTTGGTAAAAATATTTAACTTGCGAGACACTTCTTTTTGTAAGATTTATTGAAAATAATATTTTTGCATTGTTATTGTTATAGATCTCAAGTTTCTGTGATTTAGGCAGAAAATTGAAAGTTGAGGGAACCTACCTTTATCTACTCCCTCCTCTGGCAATATCTAAGTGTATTCCTTAGCAACACTTATTTATGTTTCAAAAAACACAATCAATAATGGCTTCAATAAACCAGAGTTTATTTTAGTCTCATAATAACAATCATGGAGGAGATCAGTGATTATGTTAGTTCACTGGCTTGAATATCCTGGCGGTCTTAGAAACCAACGTTTCCTTTAGCAACTTAGATTAAGTAGTCAGGGCTTGTGAAATATGTTACAGATGGAAGTATATCAGAGCAGGTCTCTCTGCAATATGCCTTTTTGGCCCCTTATTATTTTGAGTTAAGCGCTGTTGGAAACCAGCAGATCCCTATGCCCAACTGTGTAGCCAAGACACAGAAAGCCAAGCAAAACTCAGCTAAATAAACAAGACAAGTTGGAAAGCAATAGTTGGCCCTAGGAAGGAAAGGACCAATAACCAATAAGAACTTAGAATCTAATGAATGAGAGTAACAATTCAAGAAATGAATTCTTTTTTATAAAAGTATTCATTTTATTGTTATTATAAAGAGGGATTATTATATAGAGGAGTTACAGCTATGTAAGTCAGGTAAGGTGTACATTTATCTTCAGACAATTTCACCCTTTCCTTCTCTCTCTGAGTTTTCCCCTCCCATTCCCACCCACAAGTTGCAGAATTCATTTTCAATGTACTCTCTAGTGAGTACCACTTGTGCATTTGTTCAGCTGTTGTCCCTCCATTTCTGTGCCCCTCTTTACCCTCCCAAAGACAGATAAATGAACAAATAAGACAAAAAGAAAATGAAAACAGCAGCAACAACAACAAAACACTTCTTGTTTCCATTCCCTAGAGTTCATTTTGATGAATATTATTTTATATGACAAGATGTATATAGGCATTATGGCTTTGTGTTCCTCTACTAAGAATATCTTCCTTTGGTGTCTCTGTGTGAATGTCTAGATTTCTGTATAATTTACCATGCTTACATTGTGCAGACTAGAACAAACAATATAACGTTTGTCTCTGAGCTTGGCTTGTATCACTTAATATGATTTGTTCTAGGCCTATCCATTTCCCTACAAATGACATAATATTATTCTTTATAATGGTTGTGTAAAATTCCATTGTGCACAAGTACTACATTTTTTTGGATTCACTCATTGATTGTTGAGCATCTGGGTTGTTTCCATAACTTGGATATTGTGAATAGTGCAGTAAAGAACATGGATGTACAGTTATCTTTACAATATCCTGGCTTGTGATGTTCTACATCTATGTCCAGGAGAGATATGGAGGGGTCATGTGGAAGATCCATGTTTAGTTTTTTGAGGAACCTCTATACTGCTGTCAAGAGTGGTTGTACTAGTTTATATTCCCACCAACAATGCAATAAGGTTCCTTTTTCCCTCACATTCCTGCAAAAATTTGTTGTTTGAAGTCATGAAGTTGGCCAATCTATCTGGGGTGAGATGGCACCTCAGAGTTGTTTTGATTTGCATTTCCTTGATGGCCTGAGACCAAAGAAGTTATACTTATAAATTTTTTCCTGTTACTCTAAATCTGGGAAGTAAATAACTGATCCCATGTAGAAATCCTGGGTCCCTTTTCACCAGCAAATAAAGAATAATGAGGCAGAAAAGGTGAGATCAAAGGAAAAGTTTATTTGATAGCAAGAATATGCTCTAGAGTAGGTACTATAGCCTCTTGATTATTATAGGCTTGATATAAATTCCCAACCAGGATTTCAGGCTGGGAGGGCCTTAAGCCACTTGCTTCCCAGAGCAAGAAGGGAGAGGAATAGGATCATCAGCAGCAGCAGCAAGAGGAGAAAGAGGAGGCAGAAGGGGAGGGGTAGGGGAGGAGGAGGAGGGAGGGGGAGGGGGAGGAGGGGGAGGAGGGGGGAGAGGAGGAGGAGGGGGGAGGGGAGGAGAAGGAGGAGGAGGAGGAGGAGGAGGAGGAGGGCTTCTCAGTACAAGAGAGTGAGAAAAGCCTCTGGAAATCAGTAGCTCATGTTAAGATGTATGAGTTCCCCCTTTTATATCTTCTTGGGTTTCAGTTTTGAATTTCAGCTGTTCTGGCATTTGCTTGGATCACACCTCCCTCATCCCAAGGGGAAGGGGGCCTGATACCTTTGGGGGTCTGCTCTGAGGCCATTAGGCTTTCTTCCATCAGAGCCCTTATTCAGTGTCCCTGAGTCTTCAGGACAAAGAGGGGGCAATGTCACTACCAGGCTGTCTCTTCCTTCTGCCTAATCTTTCCCTTCTGCCTCTTCTTCAAGACTTTTTACCCCTTTCATTCTGTTAAACCTACCCTCAGCAGTCCTAACTCCCTTTTCCTTTAACAAGATGGTATGAAAGTGGTATGCAAGCTTCAGTTCTAAATACCCTAGAGTTACCCAAATCTGAGTATTTCTGTGTGGTCCATGCATGATGTGCAGGTTTAATACATGCTGATATTTTATTTTCCTCTCTTGTTAATCTGTCTTTGGCCTAAGAATTTAAGGTTCCTGGATGATTTTACCTCTCTCCGAGGAGTAGCTCTCCAACCATCCAGCAGCGAATTAGATACCAGCTTAAGAAGGAGCCTACACTGGAGAAGTGTGGGGGGCTGTGATAAGCCTGTCCACAATTTCTCATCCTAGTGGTAATGCAGTGGTCTTTCTCTTTTTTTGGTGGGGGGGAGGGAAAATGGAATATGTGAGCTAAATCTTCATATCTAGGGGCTGAGGATTAGTCTTATTTCTTCCTGACTGGTGGATGAATTCTCAGAAAACTCTCTGGCTAGTTTAGAGAAGATTTGTTTCTCAGCTGTGTTCAAGCACTTTCTATGTACAGAAGTGTGTGCCATTCTGGTGGGCTGCTAATCTGTTATGAGTGATATGAGTGAGCTATATAATAATAAAAAATAAAACCAGACAGACACACTTGCCCATGTTTGACATAGTTCTTTCCACAATGTCAGAATGTATTGAATGACAACTTCCCAAGCCACATTATTGTTCCTGAATGACAACTTCCCAAGCAACATTAATGTTCCTGGCATTAACGTGCCAGATACTAATGATTTTGCATGATAGCCATATGACAATTGGCAAACCAGTTTTTTTTTTAAATTCAGCCTTAATGACTAACATTAACACTCATTTGATATATAGCTCTTCACAACAATATAAGCATTGCCAGATGACTAAGAAAGGGTTAAAACTACTGTAGAGTTTAAACAGGCCTTGCTGAAAGCAAAGGAGGTGAACAAAAATAGATCTAAAGAAAAAGTGAGCCACTGAATGTGGTTAGAACTGTCCCAGAGCTGTCAGGCACAATGGTACCAAAATCTAGGACCTGTTCAAGGTGTTCTCCTGGCTCAAGGCACAAAGCAGATTGCAGGTGCAGAACTGACTTGAGGATTGCTAGGTCCAGGTGACTATTTGAAAGGATGACATCAAGAAAGAGGGTAGAGCTGAGCTGAAATCCTGGGGACAGAGTCATGAACTTGTTGCTTGTTGATTCTGTTTAATTTAATTTAATTTTTTGGCTTATCCCAAGGCTTGAAGTCAGGACCTGGGCACTGTCCCTGAGCCTCTTTTTGCTCAAGGCTAGCGCTCTACCACTTATGCCACAGAACCACTTCTGGCCTTTTCTCAGTAGTTTATTGGAGATAAAGAGTCTCACAGACTTTTTCCTGTGTGGGCTGGCTTTGAATCTTGATCCTCAGATCTCAGCCTCCTGAGTAGCTGGGAGCTACTGGTGCCCAGCTGCTTGTTGATTCTTTATTTTTTTTATTGTCAAACCGATGTACAGAGAGGTTATAGTTTCATATGTTAGGCATTGGGTACATTTCTTGTACTGTTTCTTACCTCCTCCCTCATTCTCCCCTCCCCCTCCCCCTTTCCCTCTCCCCCCATGAGTTGTTCAGTTGGTTAACACCAAACAGTTTTGCAAGTATTGCTTTGGTATTCATTTGTCTTTTTATCCTGTGTCTCTCGAGTTTTATTCCCTTTCACTTTCCACAGTATCCAATGTACTCAGATAAGATACAGTGATAGTGCAGGTACAACCACAGGAATGGGATACAAGAGGATCATCAACAATAGAAGCTACGGTTTCACATGGCATGTTGAAAGTAATTACAACAGTGATATATCATTCGTTTCCATAACATGGAGTTCATTTCACTTAGCATCATCTTCTGTGTTCATAAAGGCATAGTTATTGGGCTTTTGTGATCCTCTGCTGTGACTAGTCTAAACCTGTGCTAATTATTCCCTATGAGGGAGACCATAGAGTCCATGTTTCTTTGAGTCTGGCTCACTTTACTTAGTATAATTTTTTCTAAGTCCTTCCATTTCCTTACGAATGGGGCAATGTCATTCTTTCTAATAGAGGCATAAAATTCCTTTGTGTATATGTACCACATTTTCCTGATCCATTCCTCTACTGAGGGCCATCTTTGCAACATTTCTTGATCTGGTGCTTTTAATAAGCTCATGAGCCTGATTTTCCTGATACAGGTTTTATATGCCCATGTATTATTTTGATTTAATTTGACAAGTTCATAGATGGTAATCTTTTATTTGCATAAATATGTTTTTAATCACTCTGCCCAGGTTTGTCCTGGACAGATGGCTGTTGTTTACTTGCACACACACACACACACACACACACACACACACAACAAACGTGTAGTCTCACTCTGTTTCAGCATCTGTACTTAAAATGGAGATTTTTTTGTTTGTTTTTAATAAAATGGTGGTCCCTTCCATGTCTCTTTGTGTCATGGTCATGAGTGAAAAGCAGCGTGAAGGTGGGGGCGCAACTGTTGAACATTCCTAACAGAATGGGGAAGAGGCCTTTGGATTGTCTTCCTATGGTTCCTTATGTTTTTGTGGGAGGGGGTAATCTTTCCCTGAGTGTAGTCATCAGAATCCCTTGGAGAGCTTTATGGATTTTCAGGAACTTGTCCTAGGGCTTAGATCCTGTGGGTCTGGAGAGAGCTCTGGAATTTCCAATAGCAAATGGTTATAAGAGCAGTAGCCAGGTCTAGCTTCAAATCTGAAAGGACAGAGGCTATGTGTCTTTGGGCATGTTATTGCAAGTAGCTGAATTATCACAGCTCCGTGGGTGTTTGGATATTGAGTCTATAGTCCCAGCTTTCTTAAAGTGTGTACCTCCTTGTATCTGTGTGTGTGTGCTTTGAGCTGGCTGATTATCATGGTTAAAAAGAAGGTTCAAAAAATCACCTCTATCAACAATGGGGCTATTATATTGTTGAGATGATAATTTAGACTGCAAAAGGACATATTGCATTCAGTTTGAAGTGACATTTTAATATTATTAATAGCATTCTCTTGGGAAAACATGAATTTTGTAGAATTTGAGAGAAAAAAGAGATGTATTCAAAGGTGTTTGGAACACAGATAGTGAGAGCAATGAGCAGGTCAGGCATGTCTGAGCCTATGAGGATGCTGATGAGGAACAAGCTCTCACCTGAGAAGCAGAGCTCGATTCCAGCACTCAGTGGGTGTGGTCCTAGCTGTGTCCCCCTGGCTACTTGGGCCTCTGAATCTCAACTTTGTCATCTGTAAAATCATGACAATTGTTTTCTGCATTCAGTGAGATTGAAAGTGGGTTTTTAGACCCCCAGGATCAACATCCAAAAATTCTACCTTAGGTCCATTCACTTGCCCTGTATGCAAATAAACTGACACAGCGAAGGGCAGCAAAAGGAAATTCCGTACATGGAAGCCAGGCTAAGACAGCACTTCAGCAAATCTTCAGCCATCTTCTTGGGTACAAGTGTTGGCCTCAAGACAAATAGGGAGAATTTGGAGCAGGAGAATGAAAGGTATGCATAAATTAAAACAGTCACCAGTCATAGATAAGTCTTGGTTGACTATTAGCTCAGTCTTAAATTTCGTAGGCTTATCAGACCTCCAAAAATCTATAGCTTCGGACTATTCTCTTCCAGATATAAGGAAAAGGCATTGCCTGTCTGAAGAGCAGTTTTCTTTTTGCCACAAGATGATTATCAAGGATTTCTGTCCTTCCTGGATCCCAAGGTGATTGTAAAGTGATTTCTGGAGAGAATGACTTGGATCAAAGGACACAGATGCAAAGTGGGGGAAGGTGAATGCCCAGCTTTTATCCTATTTGTAGTTAATTTACAAGCTCAAACACATGTTTTAGATTGCCTCTGACAAGATGATATGTGCAAACAATGCTGAGTAAACTGTGAAAAGAAATGTGTCATACTTTCCAAATGTAAGGCCGACATGACAGGATCAGCTGAGTACTTCAGAGGGCTTCAGGCCCCTAGTGTGCTACTCATTGCGTTTCTGTGAGCACATTATACATTATACAGGAAGACTAGACCCACATTAGAAGGTGATTTCCTATAATATATGCTTTATTCAGATATGGGACACGGTCCTACAATATCTTGTGATCCATCTAGTTACAGGTAATATTTCCACCTGCATTTTCATGCAGAATGCATATGGGCCATGAGTAAACATTAATAAATGCTTACAAAGAGAGATACAATTTGATTATTTGCATCTTGCATTTGGCATAGCTGATAAAGGAGATGGGTGATAGAAATATAAAATTAGTCTATTCTTGGTGTCATAAAAGCCTATAAGAAGGAGCACGGAGATGTCTATTGATGTCTAACCCTGGGAAAATGGATATCAGGATGGAGTGCTCAAATGTGAATTGCTTCATTGGAAAATGGCACAGCCATTTTAGTGCAATTCTAGCTAGCATCTTTGTTTTATAAGCTTAAGTTTAAGAATATTTACAACCCAATGACTCTGGGATTTTGAGGGATTGATTTCACTCCTTCTCCACAGTTGTTGGTTTTTCTAACATTGATTTCTGTAGCTTTACTCAGTAGAGGTGGAATAGGATTTCACAAACTTTAGATGGAGAATGTGTTTCTAGGTTTTATTTTATTTCTCTTATCACAAGGAGCTAGCTGAATAGCTCATTTCCCTGAGATCTATTATGTGCTTTGATACCAGGACAAGGAAGGAAGATTTTTTTTAATTATTTGATTTGTTTGTGAAAGTGTTCAAATCTTACCTTGTCTAGTATGTTCTAGAAAGGCTCTAAAAATCCACAGATCTATGGAGAAAACAGGGGATAGGGCCGTGTTGTCATTCAGATGCTGTTATCCTGTGCTAGGGCCTGCACATGTATGCTACATTTCATGTGTTGGAAACTTAATTTCATGGCAAAAGATTGGGAAATAGTGTGTACTAACAACTGATTAAATCATGAGCGCTGTACTATCATGATTAGGTGAGTGCCATTATTCCAGAAGTGTGTTACTTATCCCAAGAGTGGGAGTGTTATAAAAATGGGTTTGGTCATCTCTTACTCTTTTATACCCTCTTGGCTCTATGAACTTCTGCCTCAGTATAATGCAGTAGAAAGACCTTCATTAGAATAACTTTGGTTAAGAAGCATTAGTTAAGGGATGGGGGAGGGAGACATCTCACTAAATACTGATGCCATGTTGTGTGACTCCCTAGTCTCTAGAACTGTGAGCCAAATAAATCTCTGCTCATTACAAATAACCCAGTGTTGGGTATTTTGATATAGCAGCACAGAATGGATGAAGACACCCTGCCATTTTTGATTTACAAATCCTCATGTTTAAAGAATATCAAGGGGGTAACTTCACAGAGAATAAATTTGATTTTTTGAAGTATGAGTCGATGCAAGGGGTGCTTGCTAACGTTTTTTTTCCTTCAAATTTCACCCCATAAGTAAATTTACTTTCAAATTGCTGTGTTTGTTTATGATTCCAAAATTAATCATATGCTGAAACCTCTTCTAGTTTCTTAGTTGCTTTTGGCTCTAAAGCTTGGTGATATTTAGAATGGAGAATTTCCTGACATGTGTTCAACTCCCACTTTGGGATCTCAAGTACATCAGGGAAGCGCTCCTCGTAAACACATGAGACTTAGGGGAACAATCTTTCTGAAAGAAGTCCTCTCTTAGTAAGTTTTTTCTTTTGGAATGTAAATGCTGAAAGCTGTCTAACTGTCAGGAACCAGGCAAGCAGCCTCATTCTTCATGTGCTTTGCTGTCTGCCTAAGTGATATTAAATCAGAGCAATCAGCCTTCAAAGCTATTGTGTTCTTCTGCTAAAGAGGCAAGATAGAGGCTTGTCTAGAATTTCTGGGGATTTGTGGCTGAGGAACAATTCATTTCACCCTTCTGGGTCTCCTAATAACAAGTTTTGGAGAGGAAAAGGAATTTAATAAGGGATTCTCTTTCAGGCAGAGTTATTTTTACAAGCATATTTAGGTGATAGTGATTCTGTTCAAGTGTGTCCTTATGTTTAAGGGTGACCTCAGAGATAGTGAGTGTCCCCGTTATTGCCTGCAGGAGAACTGTCTCAGGCTGATTCAGCCAGCACTTCACATCTGTCTCTCATGTGATCAATGAAATACCAAGGGATAGAGCCAAAATCACAAGTCCCAAGAACAAGTCCAATCCATGACCTTCACTTCATTAGCAGCCTGACCCAGCCAATCAGAACACAACTTGTCTTTGATTCTGGTAGAACAAACTTGGCTATGACAGGAGCAATGATGGCTTCCTTGGTGTGGCTCTAAGAGGAAGCCCTGGTTTTCTTTGAAATGCCCAGGCAATGTAGTCACCCCGACTTGAGATGTCTTTCATGGTGTCTTTCTGCCTCTCTGTACTTCTTTCTCTTTAATTAGGGTGGCCAAAATGCTCAAGTTACCCAGGGATTTAAAGGAAATGGAAGCAACTTTGCAATCTTCATTTCTTTTATTATTTTCTGAAATGCACCAATTGCTCACAGAAACGTACTGAAAACCAGTATTTATACAATTTTTATTTTAAACTTGGACTGATTATTTGAAATAATTCCTGACTTTAAAAAAGTAGCAAAATAGCACAAAGAATTCTGATATAACTTGTTCTCATCTTTCTTAAATATCAACAGTTTACAGAATCTGCATCTTGTATCCAAACCAGAGGATTAACATGACATAATATTATTAGCTAGTCTATGTGTTGGATTCAGCTATGCCTTTAATTTTTGGGGGGTGGAGGGTGATGGTGCTCTTATCTCTTTCTCCAAACATCTGAAATTTTAGGGGTGTACCATCATATTTGGATTTTTTTTGAGATAAGATTTTACTAACTTTTTTTCCTGACTAGTCTTCAACCTCAATCATCCTGTATCTACCTACCTTACATTTGGACCTACAAGTGCACACTGCTATACACAACCCTATTCAACTTTTTCTCATTTCCCACTAACTTCTTCTTTCCAGTTCAATTTCTAATCCAGAAACATACATTCCTCTTCATTATTTTGACATTTTTGTCTCTTCTGCATTTTTCTAATATGCTCTGCACTTTTCATCATCTTAGTACTTTGAATAGTAAAAAGAGTTATTTCATATATTAGCTTTGCCTGGTTTTCATCTTGGGTAAATTCATTTTATATGTTTCGGCAAAAATACCCCAATAGTGATGCGTTGCTCTGCTTCACGCATCATAGTACAGGGTTACAAAATATCCATGTGTCTCCTCCTTAGTGAAGATACTTTGAATATGTGGTTAAGGTGGTGTCTACCATTGTAAAGCTGAAGTTTTCCATGTCATATTTAAAAAGCAATTTACAGAAAACTACTTCAAGCCTATGCAAACCTACTGCTTCTCATGATCCTTATTCATATCTGTATTCTTGCAATAGAAACATATTAGTGGGACTATGTCCTAGTAATTTAATGATGTGCACAAAAATATAGGAATGTCAGAATGAGAGGAAAGAGTACTAGGAAATAAGAGCCCTTTACCCATTATTTCTATTGGCTTTTATTTTTACTGGTATTGATATTGTCATTCATTATCTTTTGATACTTAAGTGGATTTCTTGATTGAAAAAAACCTCAGTATGTAATACACGAATAAAGGTGCTGCTTGAAAAAATTCATTGAATTACATGTGCATGTAATCACTCTATTTATCAAGAACCAGTTCCCTTCTCCTTTTCCTCCTTTCTTTTAGAGCACTGAGTCCTACTACAGGAAACGCACAGGTGTCAAAAGGTGAGTAGCACATAGTTCTGACTTCTAGAAGTGATACGTTGGAGGTACCAAGAAGGCACAAGCTGGGTGCTGGAATGTTAGTTGCTCTATCACTCTGTTGTTGGGAGAGTACCTAAGATCCATCTATCCTGAACCACAAAGTGCAAGTTAAGTCACAATGTTAAAAAGGATTAAGTGAAATCAGAACGAGGGTGAGATCTAACAGAGGAATGCTACTCATAGAAGGTAGAAAAATATTTTTTCCATTCTTTGTTTTATTTATTTATTTATTTACACTATCCTTAAATAGTTGTGCAAAGGGGTTTCAATTCAATATATCAGTTTAAGAGTACAAGGCATCTTGCTCAATTTCAACCCTTTCATCATCCCCCCATCTCTCTCCATAGAACAATTCTTGCCTTCTTTGCTTTTGCTATTGTATTGTTTCCAATAAAGAACTAGTTTTTCTTAAGTCGCTTAGCTTGGGCCGGCCTGTCATTTCTCTTAATGGTGTTCTCTTTCTCTTTTCTCCCTTCTCTCTCTCTCTCTCTTTCTCTCTCTCATTCATGTGTATCTTCATTGTATCCTTTTGTGGAGATCTAGAGAACATGGGGCCTTTGCCTCTGTGACCACTCACCAGTTAGAGTAATATTAAAGCATGCCAACTTTGATCCAGAAAATGATGTATCTTTATTTGATTCAAATAACTCCTTGAAAATTTTGATTTCCCAGAATATTTTTAAAAAGAGTTCAGGCATTTCCTCATGAACTTTTAGTATATCATTTTATTCTGATTGTTGTTGTTATTGTTGCAAAATGCACAGCTATATCATTCTGACAAAACAGAAAAGATGAGCTCACTGTATAAAATGGTGAACACAGGGATGAAATGATCTGCTGATCTCGGAGATGTTAAAAGATGTATCTGATAGGGGAGATCCTGCCTGGAGGAAAACCCCACAGACACAGGAAGGAATGTGTAAGTAATGGAGTGGGACAATAATTATTAGTTAAAAAAATGAAGATCCTATGTCATTTTCTGGATTTATTTTACCCACAGCAAAGAATGGTAAAAGAATAAACTATTCATTTGATTTCCTTGGGCTATGTATCTGTTGGGTCATTTGTTGGGATAATAATGTCTATTTTCTATCACTTCAGCTCTCTCTACCTTTTCATTCTGATTTAATCACCTACTTCATCTGTTTTCATTAGAATACTGAAAAGACCTGAATTGGAGATCAATAAAAATAATGACAGTGAGTTGAATGACTTACATAACCTTCTTTCTGCCAAGACTTCTGAATTAAATTCTGACTGTGTGAATCTTACTCTCCCTGCTCCCAGGTTACTGAAATCCCCTTGGGAAGCTGGTTTTGTAAGTCAGTGGTGAATACTGCATTTGCCACCAAGGGAGTTCACGGTTGATGAGTGAGGACTCAGTTCCATCTTCCTTCTAGTGTTCTCACTATGAGGCTTTGAATCTCCTGTGAAAGACAGCAAACATGCGAGTCATCACATATTGTTAGTTTAGCTGCTTCCCAGTCTCTGGTTAGATAACCCACTGTCTATGACTGGAAATCAAATATTCCTCTTCAGTGTTTATTAATTCTTATTAAACATCATTAGAGTTGTTCTATGAATAGTCTTGCTTGCTCACAAAAGACTGAAAGGCTCTTTATAGCTCTTAATACAAACCAACATTATAGAAAGGTTTGATGTAATTTAACTCATTACTAAAAGGACATGTTATTTACACATAAATTATTCATATGAAACGAGATCTACCTGATGACCTCACCCCATAGCTTTTCATTTTAGTGTCCTTTCTGTTTTTCAAAATCTTTAACTGGTCTGACTCCAACCACTGTAACCAATTGTTTCCTTCAGAAACAGCTGCAATTTCTCCATTTAATCTGAGATGGTTACATAAATGACACTAAGTAAGTGCTAACATTTTAACACCTGATCAGTAGCAACACTAGAAAAATATAGCCAAGATGGAAATGGAATATGCTAACAAAACCATAAACATAAGAGCCCCCAGGCTACCCTTACATCTTTAATTTGTGAGGTAAGGATGTTGGTGTGGCTAATCAGAGCCAGGCTCTTGACTGGTGAAGTGGTGAGGGGGGCAAAAGAAGGTATATTTTTGGTGATTAACAATGAGCTTTCTCAGGCCATGTGAGGATGAGGTCCAATCCATATTTCCGTGTTATTATGGAGATCCCTGTGGTGACCAAAGCAACTGGGAGCAGAGGCTGGGTCTTGTGTGGGTCCACTTACATAAATTGCTATCACTGAAGAGATGCCAGTCAAGGCTCTTGGCCAGTGGCAGTGACTTTGACAATGACCTCTTCCTGGCTGCCTTTCAGCACTTGTGCCCTACAGTGTTATTAGCAGCATTCACATTTTTTAAAAAAACACATGCCAATCTTTTCATTGTTCTAGAACTGAATTTGAGTGCTTTAATCTTTTGAAATTTATTAGATATGGTGTGGATTTGCAGTTTATGTGAAAAGGTGAACTGGATAAACAACACAGAAAGAACAGGAAAACTTCTCACATATTCTTGTTCAGACCTATGTTCAGACATATTCTTGGTAAGTTGACCAATGAGTGAGAAAAGGGAACAAAGATGGGTAAGGATGGCAGGCATGGTTACACATTGCCTTTAGCTTTAGCACTTGGGAGACTAAGTCAGAAGGATAGCTTGAGCCCAGGAGTTCTACACCAGCCTTGGTGACAGAAAGAATAAAAGAAAAAGGAGAATGCAAAATTATACATATACCACATCTAGGTCTTCTTAAAAACAAACAAACAAAAAAAGGACATATTACCAAGAAAGGAAAAGGGAACATAACAGGATGCTAAAAACATGATATCTACATGGTGAGAATATGGATGATTTCTGTCATCCTTTCACTTTCCACTTCCTACATTTTCTATAATAAACATGAGTACCTTTTCATAATGAAACCTAATGAATAAAACACAAATGTGCATGCATACATACATGAAAATTTTCTGAAAATATCATTGAAAAAGAAAATTTAAACTACTGATGTAATAACTACTCATTTATGATATGGAGTCTGAAATTCTCATGATGACCTTAGTTTGCATTGGAAGTCTTACCTTCTGTAAAATAGTTTATATTATAAAATACTGTGTAGTAGAAGGAAGATTAATCTATTAACACCTCAGTAGGAAAAAGGTATCTGATTTTCTAGCCTGATAGACTACACATGAATATAAGGGTGTGAGGGATAAATGGGTGAGTTTTGGTGGAGAAGGGCCCAGGGTTAAGAGACTTTTAGCCTCTAGAGGCACAGCTCTTCAGATAAATGCCTGAGCAGACCTTGACATTGAAGAGACATTCATGGTAGATAAAGGGCATCTGAGATTTAGCAAATGTGAAGGAGAGCAGGGAGAGAGGAATGACAACAAACAAAAACTTGTTTTTACCTCTTGCTCACATCTAATATGGCAGGGAAGCTATTATTCATGATTCTTTGCACAAACTCTTGTTTGTTTCCTCAGCGTAGATCCCAGGCAGTAAAAACACTGCTTGTCAATGTGCATGGAAAACCAAGACTGCTGTGTTTGTTGTTGTGCTGGAGATCAATCCAGAGCCCACACTTTGCTAAGGCAAGTGCTTCTAACACCAAGCTATGTAACCCCAGCATCACTTTATTTATTTATTTAGTTCATTAGTTTTGAAATAGGATCATTTGTCTATGCTGGCCTTGAACATGTGATTCTGCCACTTTAACCTCCTGAGTAGATGGGACTGCAGATGGGCACTCCCATGTCAGACAGATATAAGGCTTTTGATAGCCAATTTCAGGAATATTTTGTAAGTGTAAAAATACCTTTTTCTATTTCCTAAATGCTAAACGGAAGCACCTAGTCCTAAAAACCTTCCAGGAGACTTGCCACATAAAAGAAAAAGCCTTCAATACTAAATACTTTCATGCTGCCCACTCTAGGGGATGTGGCTAAGTCCTATTGCCTGTGTTAGGGCATCCAGGAGAATTTACACACTCATACAGGAAGTGACTTCAAAGTCACTAATTCAGGGAGAAGGCTGAGCCACCATCAGTACTAATACAACCAGCTATGGGACTCAGCTTGTATTGTTAAAGCAAACCTCTTTGTTTATAGCAGTTGAATCCAACTGTCTACAAGGGATCAAATTAACTGAAAATAAGCTCTGGAAGGCTGACAGCTTTAATTGTCATTTAATAGACCCATTTCCTAAAGTCCCTAATATCTTGTGTTGATTCTGATTGCCAGGCTCTCATGAGTAAATCTAATTTAAATTGATGCTCAATTTGGCCAGAAGTGAAGAACTACTAGGTGGCAATTGTGGAACAAAACTGGATAAAATTCTTTTCATCTTTTGATGGTTAAAGCACTTGAACTTTAATACTTAAATACAGCCCATCTGGAATCCTTAAATGGAAAGCTTTAATTCTCAGAGAAAAGATTTGAAGGTCTCTTTGTCTCCCACTGAAGGTTTTCAAGAGGCAGTGAGCAATTAATAAATGAGATCATCTGCAAAATAAAATTCTTTTTTATAACTAAATTTTAATAGGCTCATATCTCAAATGGAGCTTGGTAGTGCTTGGGATGAAAAGATGCTGGTTACTTGCATTACCTCTGGGAGGACTGTAATGATTGGGGGGAAGGAAATTATAATCCTTCAGCCATTCATGCTTGGAAGATTATGTTCAATAGGTACATAAATTATCCATGTGGTTCTTTTCTTTTGGAGAACATACAGAAATCACTAGAAAGTATATAATGGATCGATATTGCTATACTTTTCCTCTCCCTCCCACCTGTTTCTCCTCTTCTTACATCCTGTTATCATTTACAGTCATCTCTCTCAGTTACCAAAGTCAAGATCTAACTTGTTCACACAAGGAATCCTCCTGCTTTTGCAGACCTACCTGCTGTTGCAGATGCCAGGCATATTTCATACAGCATGTGGATCTTATTAAATCTCCACTTGAGATTGAGGCCTGCCGCATAAATTAATGGAGATCCTCGGAGACCCACTGACCAAAAGATTACCTCCTTCTTATTGCTGTATTCCAAAAGCAGGCTTTTGGAGACTACATCAATATCCATAAAGTGATTTCTCCAACCAATAAGAAAATATACTACAGGGTGGAAAATAATGTTCCCAAGTCTCCAACATGCATGATTACAGCACCAGAATTCTTAGAGATGCTACATACATAGAAAGTCATGGTCAGACCTTTGTGTTGGTTCATGACTAAAATTCTAGCTATTCAGGAGGCTAAAGATCTGAGTGAGGGTCACACTTTAGAGTTATCACAGGCAGAAAAACTCTCAAGTCTCTCATCTCCAAAAAAGTCATGGTCAAGTGGGCAAACCTGTAAGCACTGATAAATTTGTTATGGTATCCAGAAACAACCTACGCTAACTAAAAGAGGACAATGTGGGAATACAGAAAAGAATCAGTAGCTACTATCTAATGGGGAAAGAAATGAAAATCTGGGTTGTAGCTCACAGTTTTTTGGAACTAACTTTCATAAAGCAGCAATTGCCATTTACATATAAAATCAACAGATTTTACTGTGGTGAAATTTCCTACCCTCATATTTGTGGAATGATTAGGAAGTTAATACAAAGGAACATTTTGTTTCTGCTTAGGTAAATAAAAGAGGTAGGAGATAATAACATGATTCTGAAATCATTAAACATTTCTGAAAAAATATCGTCTCTTGGCATAGTCCAATGGTGGAGATAGAAGTTGTGGTTTCTTTTTCTGAAAAGGCTTGTGAGCTTTTGTTCTCTTCTCATTTGAAATAAATTGTATTGACAGTGCATAAGAGGGAGAAGAGCTCCGAGATAATTGGGTCCAAAACAAGTATTTGCAGAATGGAGACAGGAAGCTTTTTGTATAGATTAAAAGATGTGTAAATGAATGATTGTGTTAAAGTTTCTATCTGGGAAAAGACACAGATTGGGAATCCATGAGGACAACTGCCTACTGTGTGTATAGCTGAGCATTCAAAGATTCCAAGCATATGTTGTTGCAAGCCCCATGATGGTCCCACTATGGAAACCTTACCTGTGCTTCTCAGTGTTCTGTGAAATGTTCTGTGAAGGTCATTTGCAACTTGTGGGTGTTATGGTTTAACTATGAAATGTCCTCCACGGGATCATAGTTTGAACACTTGGTCTCTAGCTCTAGTCTCATTGTTGTTCTAGGAAGTAGTGGAAACTTCAGGAGGTAGGCCAAGATGGAGAAGGAAGTTCCTGGGGAGCATGTTTTTAACCATTGTACTAATTCATAGGATCCCTTCCTGGATCTGCTTTTTGTCAGCCATAAGGCAAAGAAGCTCCTCTGCCAGGTGTTCCTGACACCTTGATGTATGTCCCAAATACACAGAGTCAAGCAATTGGGGACTGAAGTCTTTCAAATGGTAAACATGATAAATTCCCTCTCCTCTAAGTTTCTTTTTTTCAGTGGACAATTCACAGTCCTACCATGGACATTCTCCCTCAATTAGGAGCATCTTTCTTCTAGTGGATGGTCTCTGGCCAAAGAAGTGTTCTCTCTGTATGTATCATACAAACCTGAGACTTTGAGAAAATGAAGAATAATCTCAGATGTAACTCTCAAACAATGAGAATACTAGAGATACATCCATATAAAAAGAAAAAGGGGGCCAGGGCTTGGGCCTAGTGGTAGAGTCCTTGCCTAGCATGCATGAAGCCCTGGGTTCGATTCCTTGGTACCACATACACAGAAAAAGCCAGAAGTGGCACTGTGGCTCATTTGGTAGAGAACTAGCCTTGAGCAAAAAGAGTTCAAGGACAGTGCCCAGGCCCTGGGTTCAAGCCCAGGACTGGAAAAAAAAAAAACAAAGGAAAAGGGATTTAAGGCTAAGAAATTCGAGTGGCCACAGATACACAGATGGTAAAGTCCTCTGAAATTAAAAGTGCATGCTTTTGAGCAGTACAGTTACCTACATCACCTGTAGAAATAACTTTCTACCTCACCTCTCTCCTCTTCCAACTGTAGTGTTTCTGTAAGAAGTTCTCAGTGTTTCAATCTTTCTGGACCTTCCTTAGGTCCTGCCTCTGAACCTTGGAGCTCAGTTAAGTTTCCTGGAAACTTATTCTCCTGGTAATTAACTTTAACTATGTGTGTTGGTGGGGCCACTCAAACCACAGCAGTGAGTCAGTATGCTTTGTTGGGACAAGTGTGGGCTATGAAATAGGTTCAGAGTTACTGGCAGAGTTACTCACTGAAGTAACTCATTAGTGTACTGTCATTTGACTACACATCTTCACCATCTAGCTTCCCCAGAACTATACTGTGCTTCCTGGGATCATTTCCCAAGTAAACTATTCATACACTGATTCTTACTCCAGCTTAACTGCGGAGAGAATCCAAAGATACAGGCTGAAAGGGTGTTTGATGAAAGAAAATTGGAAGATACTTTATTTAAAATATTGGTCTTGTAAGTCAAAGCCAAACGAAGTAAGTACTAGGAGATGAGTACTTGCAAGAGAAGAAGATGGGAATGGGGGAGAGGAACAGAAGAATAAAGAGGAGAAGGAGGGAGAATGCAGGCAAGAACTCATTGTATATACCACAGAATTGAGAAGTGTAGGAGAAGAAATGGGTTGAAGGGGGGTGAAGATGTTGCTGTGATGATACAGATCAATATTCATTGTGCACACTAACTGCTTTTTTAACAGGTAAAAAAAATTCAATATATAACCTAAAACTAAGATAATTAAAGGAAGCGGTCTGGGGTGGGTGAAAATATTGAAAGGTGCAACATTGATCAAGATGTACTGTATTGAAAAACTGCTTTGTTGAATGGCAACTCTTTTGTACAACTGCTTAAAGATAAAAATTTTTTAAAAGTATTGGTTTTGTTTGATGTGCATTCAGAGGAACATAAAGCTTAAAAGAAAATGATAATATTTCATAGAAAGGAGTGAAGTCATGAAGAAGAATGTTTGGGAGGGATAGTCAGCCTTGTTTCCTGCCTGCTTATAATAAATATCAGATTAAGAAGTTGAATTGGTGGGTTGGGAATATGGCCTAGTGGCAAGAGTGCTTGTCTCGTATACATAAAGCCCTGGGTTCAATTCCCCAGCACCACATATATAGAAAACGGCCAGAAGTGGCGCTGTGGCTCAAGTGGCAGAGTGCTAGCCTTGAGCAAAAAGAAGGCAGAGGCAGTGCTCATGCCCTGAGTCCAAGCCCCAGGACTGGCAAAAAAAAAAAAAAAAAAGGAGAAGAAGTTGAATTGGAACCTGGTTATCAGCCTCGAGGATGGTCTACGGTAGTTATGATACAACCAGAGAAAAACTCAAGGAATAAGTAATCGTGTGCAGCATGTGAAGTTATCAAACTGTAGTATTTTCCCCTCCAATTTGTCATTCACCATTATGTTCTTTCCAATATTAGCATGTGCTATCTGTAGATATAATTCTCCTTATCTTTGGAAGGAAAGCATGTTGGGGAAATGGGGCAAAGAGAACACAATGTTCTTGAGGAGTGAATTGACCTCATGGTGCATAATGTGTGTTTATTTTTCCTTCTTTAAACATTTCAAGAGAGAGAGGGAGAGAGGGGCAAAGCCTTTAATATAGAATAACACCTGGCTGCACTCGAAATTGACAAGGACAGGTTAGCGCTGCTGCTTCTTTTAAGTGTCTTAATGTAATTGAATCCTCATGACATTTAATAATGTCTGTTAACCTAGGCAGTTTTTGAAACTGTTGCACTCTGTTCCTTATGATATATTTTAAAACTTTATTTTTTCTGCATAAAGTCTTTGTAATTTTATGGTTCTATTTTGGATGACATAGGAGGTTGGCTACCTTTCCAGACCATCTTAGTGAATCTATAATCAAGAGGGCTCAGGTTTGCTTTCAAGGTTATGAGCTGACAGGATAACAGCGGTAGAGTGATTTTCCCAACCAGCCTCTCGCACCATCTGACGTGTGAATTTTTTTTCCAGTTTTCACAGCTGAGGCATTGCTAATTGTTGAATTTACATTAAGATTGTAAGCTCTGGCAAGCCTGAAATTCATTTTGGCTCATTTCCTTAGCCTCATTCCACAAATAGTCTCCAGACCCCAATGCCAAGGCCAAAGGAGAAAGATCCTGAGCTGTGTAAGACAGAACTTGGGCCTTCTTTCTTTTTTCCTTATTAGAGAAAGATGTTTACGAGGAAAGTAAAAGAATCCTAAAAACTTACAAATATTTTTCCAATAATACCTTTTCTGTGTCATTGCAAACCAAATGACCATTATATTCTATCTAGAATGGACTTGAGGTTTATAAAAATCTTTATCAATTTAATTAGTTATGAGGGCAATTTGGGCAGAAAGAAAGAACATTCTTTTGGAGAAGGGGAGGATTTTGAGCATTTTCTTCATCTTTAGCAATAGCTCTCACACTGGGTGGTGGGAGGCTGATCTGTGTTTAACTCAACATTGATTCAGCAGGACAGTAAAGGTTTATTCAGAATTCATCAAGTGGTGATAGCAGAAACAGTTCCAAGGGTAAATGAACTCCTTTTCTTTTCTTGAAGATGAAATTTTCTCCCTCATTTTGGTTCACTTTTGGTAGTAGACAGCCTTTCCAGCTAATGTTTAGACATGTGGATGGTTGTTGAATATTAGCTGAAATAGTTCTCTTCCTGAGACAGTTGCCAGATTAAAAAATAACAGGCATAATTTGGAACAGTTTCAGATAAAGAGAAATGTTGCACAGATAGTGCAGAAGATCTCACACTCTCTTGCCTCATTCTTCTTTAAACAATGTCTGACATTAATGTGGTATCTTTATTATAATGACTGAACTGGTACCAATGTATTACTATCCACTAAAGCACAGAGTTTGCACTGAGGGTCTCTCCATGGGTTTGACAAACACATGGTGTTATTCATCACCATAGTTTCAGGTGACGTTTTCAAACATTATCTGAACTTCCCTTATTTCCTAGAACTTGGGGAATTCATAGACCTCATTGTTTTTTTTTAATATACTGTCTCTCTCATTTTTCTTTCCCAGAATGTTATACATTTCTAATCCAGAGTATATAACTTGTCCAGACTTACAGGTTTCTCTTAGTAATATGCATTTAAAATATATCTTTCACAACTTTTAAGCTTGATAGTTCAGTGACTTTTTAAAATCACTTAATATTCTAATGAATAAATGTAACACATCTGTGGTGTATATGTGTTAAAAAGAGTCTTAATTGCTTCCAGTTAGGGTTACTATGAATAAAACTGAGGCAAGGGTTTTTGACACTGAAATGCTTGTTAAATGATGTACCTCTTGAACTTAGTGTCTGAGCACTGTTCTGTGGCTTTTTCACTTAAGGATGACACCCTACCACTTGAGCCACTTCCAGCATTTGGGTAGCTAATTTGAGATAAGAGTCTCAGGGACTCTCCTGCTTGGGCTGGCTTAGAACTTTGATACTCAGATCTCAGTCTACTGCATAGCTAGGATTATAGATGTGAGCCTCTGACCTCTAGCTTTAAAGAATTCTCTCTCTCTCTCTCTCTCTCTCTCTCTCTCTCTCTCTCACACACACACACACACACACACACACACACACACACACACTGTTGGGTTCAGTCTAAGCCCCAATTTACTCATTCATCCAGGCATGCTTGTTATCAACATTTATGCTCCTATCAATTTTGAGCTAAACGTATTGACTTACTTTTATTTTCACAGCAATGAAGAAATGAATCTGTATTTGGAACTGGCTGCTCCCTCCTGGGTTTGTGGTCCTTCAGATAATTGGCATATGTTTTCAGTATTGTTTCTGGCTTAACCACGTTTTCACTCTGAGTATTGCATGTGAGCTCTTTCCATCTTATCTCCTGCATTGTTTGTTAAGTAAGTCCCTGTTGCCCTGGTCAGTAGCATGGGATACCAAGGAAAGTGGGAGGATAATCCTGACCCAGTGAGGACCAGGGGAGCACACTTAAGCATATGTACTTTGTACCAACTTGACCTTTGAATAGTTGTTCAGGAGAAAGATGCCAAAAAGTGCTAAGGTAACATTTGTATATACAAACATAGAGCTCCAAGAGCCATAAAGATCATTTAGTGCACTCTACATTTGTACAGAATTGAGGTCCCCAGAAACATTTTTTTTAAAAATACTTTTATCTTTAAGTAGTTATACAAAGGAGTTACCTTGTAAAAAGCAATTTATAAGTACAGTACATCTTGCTCAATGTCATCCCTGTCTGTACTCTCACCCATCCCTTCCTTACCCATACCTTTCCTTACTTTTCATAATTTTGTAGGATATACATTGAATTCTTGCCTGCATTCTCCCCCACTTCATCTCTTTCCCATTGACTCCACCCCACCCCTTTCAAGTACCTGGTTCCTGGTGTTTATTTTGTTGAACTTTGAGTTAGCCTTTCTAAGGAATCACATTCTCTGAAGTATCCTTTGAATCTACCATATTTCAGTTAATGTATTTGAATATACTTGCATACCACCCAGCATATTTACTTGTAAGGTTAGAATCTAAATCTAGCTTCCCCATATAAGGGAAAACATGCATCCTTTCTCCCCAGAGAGACTTTCTGATTTCTTTACTCACATTAGCACAGGCACTTTGCATTCAGGTCTCCTGACTTCTATGTAGGTGTATAAAAAGTGTTTGTATGCATGAAACACATAGTCATTAGCAGCACTTGTGATTCATTTGTTCTTAGAAGAAACTGCTAGCACATATTCAAATACTTTTTAAACCAGAAAAAGTACTCTTGTTATTTGAAGTGCAGGGGACATTTAGATACTTCAAATGATGGGGACAGATGCTTTCCTTGTTAGCTAACTCTCAAGGTTCTCAGAAACACCTGTGTTTCCTTCAGCTTCTCATCCTTCGATCCGTCCATGGATTCCCAAGGTTGTCTCTACCTGTAGTTTGACAGAATCAGTTCACATCAGTATTGGTGAGGAATACTTTTCCTGTTGCTATCTTAGACAAATTTGCTTTGGAGCTTCCGTCAAAATTTATAACCCCACAAGAGCTTGGTGAAACTGCTCTACTGCATCCCTAATATTAAGGTCCTCAATATCAAGTGGAGAAAGATTGTGGGTGAAAAGTAGGCTGTTGGAGATTTCCAGTCACTTCTTCCCCCATTCCCTGCTTTTCCAAGTAGAAACTCATGAGAGATAGCCAATAGGCCCATTGGTTTATTTTGATTTTTTTGAGAGACTCAGTGAGATGATGTGAACTGTTTTCACCCAAGTTAGATATCAGAGTGGCAGTTGGAGTAATGCTCTAGCATGGCATTTGGAATTATAGTCCAAGGGTCCGGTCTAAGCTATAATCACCTAATGGGCTGGGTGAGCTCAATAATAGTTTTCATTTTTGAATTATAGATTCCTGGGCTATAAATTGAGTCTGTTACTTGGCTGAATTATGTGTTACCCAAATTCATTATGTGAAGTCCTAACTCCAAGTAAAATCAGAATTTTAGACCCCAGGCCCAAACTCTGGCCGGTCCCCTCCAGGCCAAACAAAGAGAGATCATGAAGGTCAGATAAAGGAGATTCATTGCATGGTGGTCCTGGGAAGATAGCACTTGAGTACATCATTGGCTTAGTTTTAAATAGACAGGGAACTGAGGGCATAGGGAAAGAGTTATGTATGCATAATGACTGAACCTTCCTAATCACAGGTTGTACATTAGCTCAGTCTTTGTCTCTGGAGGAGTTCTTCATCACTTGAGGAGAGCAGAAACATGTCAGGCACTGTTGTCTGGCAGGTAGGCGGTCTGTCTTGAGCTGGTGGCTATTCTCTTTTTTCAGGAAATTTTGCCTTTTGGCAGAGATCATAATAAAAGGCATTGCCTGTCTGAGAGAAATGTGTTTTTTTTTTAATTATAAAAAATGCTATCCTGGAGCCCAGGATGGTTGCAGAGTGATGGCAGTTGAGAATGGCTCCAATCAATGGACACAAATACAAAGCAGAAGGGTCTGCACTCAGTTAATTCATGGGTCCAGTCAATGCAGCTTTTAAGTTGTCATTTACATCAGTACCTTAGAATCAGATAGTGATGAAATCTTTGAACAGATAAGGTAAAACAAAGTAATGGGGTGGGGCTAATCAAACATGACTGGTATCCATATAAGAAAAGGACATTAGTACATAGATACCATGTGAAGAAACTGGCAGATGAAGGCTACTGACAAGCCAAGAGGAAAGGTCTTCAATGCAATCAACCCTGCTGACATTTTGAACTTGGACATCTAAACTGACAAGAAAACACATTTCTGCTATAATCCCTCCATTCTATGTATTTTTCTGTGGCAACTTTACCTTTGGGAAGACCTTTAGAAATTTAAATCATTCAATAAATATGAAAGTGGTAGTAATAGTACTTATTGTCTCTGAACATTTTCAGACTGAAGGATTTTGAAAATCAGAAAATTGGGTGGATCCAAAAAATGTTCAGTAATCATTGTGTCCTAAAAGACGTTTCTTCATAGCAAAATATGATGGAAACAGAGGCACTTCCAAGTCTAGCCAGCTTGGGTAAGGAAACCCACATAGAAGGGGAAAACAAAAAAACAAAAAAACAAAACCAAGAACAAGGAAGCTTTTTTTTTTTTTTTTTTTTTTGCCAGTCCTGGGGCTGAACTTAGGGCCTGAGCACTGTCCTTGGCTTCTTTTTGCTCAAGGCTAGCACTCTACCACTTGAGCCACTTCTGGCCTTTTCTATATATGTAGTGCTGAGGAATCAAACCTAGGGCTTCATGTATTGTTGCACTCTTGCCATAAGGCCATATTCTCAGCCCCAAGCTCCTTGTTTTTTGTTCACCTTAATGGCTTCCTCTAAGACCAGAAGGGAAACCCAGTCCTTCCTTGTCCCCCAGAATTTCCAGATACTGTTGGATTGAGCAGCAAATTTCTAAGAAAGGATTGGAGCCAAGCAATGAAAGAGTGTAATTTAGCAAGAGAATCACCCTGGGTTTTGTCAGGAACAGAAGAAATACACTGATTTCTAAATGCTTAATTTTGTTTGTGTTGGGTGGAAGTAATTTTTCAAGCCTATACTTTTCAATTCAGTGTTTATTGAGTCGTGCTTTTAGAGAACTGGGCACTGCCCTGACAAGGCATTATGGGTGATTGAATACAGAAAGCCATGGGTACTTTCTTTGCAGTCAATACAACATAATTTGTGTTAGGCTGCAGCAACAACCAGGCAATCATGTTTCAAGCCAATCTGAGAGGCACAAAAAGTGTATTAGGTGAAATGGCAGCAGGAAGTTTTGTGTCTTTGGAGTTCAGGTGAGATGATAGAATTGTGTCTTTTGGGCTCAGGTATCTCTTTAGAATCTGTGTAAATGACTCATCAGTTTCTGCTAAAAAATCCACTTGGAACCCATACCTAAACTTTCACAGCAGATTTTATCCACTTGGAACCCATACCTAAACTTTCACAGCAGATTTTAATTTAGTAACCACCTCCTTCTCTTCTTTCCCTCTTCCTAAGTCATGGTTTTTGCTCAAGTTTTTCTGAGTTCTTCCTCCATAAAGGGAATTGTAATGAGAACTCTGGAAAAATAAAAGGATCATCAAATTGGAGGCAGAATATGAAAAGAATAAATTCATAAGTTAGTTTTGCATGGCACTGTGATTTGTAATTTAGGCGTTTTTTTTTTTTTTTGACAAACCCAACAGGATTAAAGCTGTTAGTAGCAGGAAGCAATCCAAAAATTACAGTGAAGCAAAACAAGTTACCATTTATGGGGTACTTTGATCAATCTAAGATGAAGCAATTTGTCACTATAAACGCTTCTTTTCTAATCAGATTAATTGTGTTGCTGTTTTGGGGTTGAATGCTGTAGTCTCTGAAATTCAGGATAAGTAATGATGGTAAACATTACTGAAGAACAATTATCTGGAAGGATAAGTCTGGTTGTTTGATTTCTATCACTTTATAGAAGCAATCATTTCATTAGGGATTTTATCGCTAATCTTCTTTTCTAAATATGACTGCTTTAGAAAAATATGAGTTAAAAGTGATTTTCATGGAAGAAGGCCCATGAAATGGCTTAAAGATGAGTTTCGTAAGCTTAGAAAAAGCAAGCCAGAGGCCAAAGGCTAACCAAACAAAGGCATTGTAATGGGTTCAGCTATTATGAGAGATGATGACTAAGCATTAACTTCTCTCTCCCTTCCTGCCTCCCTTTCTCCCTCCTATTCTCCTTCCCTCCTTCCCTCTCTCCTTTTCTTTCTTTCTTCCTTCATTCTTTCTGGGGTGCAAGGGATATAACTCAGGGCTCATGCTTGCTAGTGAAGTACTATACTGTCGAGCTATATCCCTGGCATCCAAATTTTAACATTTTTTCCCCTTGGACTTCTGTGGATTGTGAAGTCCACTTAAATTTTTATAGTGATGAGCATAAGAAATATTAAGATTAGGTTATCTCAGGCTAGCCTCTGAACCAAGGAAGACATACTCAATTGGAGACTTCCCCCTAACACATCTTCTGGTGAGTTGGAACAAGGAGGAATAGACAGTATAAATCCTGTCATGAGTTCCTCTGACAAGCGTTTGAATATAACTCTTCCACAGGGCCCTGGGAGACTGATGCTGAAATAGAGACATAATAATGAGCTGAAGATCAGATAATCTGTTTCTCTGTACTATATTCAGATGGACTAGTCATCTGTTTTTGTTTTTTGGTTTGTTTTTTTTTTGCTGGACCATTCTTTTTTACTCTTGCAAAAGAACAAATGTATGTCTATTTTAGAATATTGAGGAAATACAGGTAAACATAAATAGGCTAATAAGAATGAACTGGAAACTTTCAGCCTGAAGATACTCATTACCTGACTTAAGAAACAGTAACCTCTCTGTACCTCACCTTTATAGTAACAATTTTAAATTTTAATTTAAAAAAGCTGGACTGTAGGTATGGTTCAAGTACTATAGTGCCAAGGTGAGCAAGAAAGCCAAGCGAGAAAAAGAAGCCATGAGTTTAAGTATAAAGATGACATAAACCAATGGAGAAAACCATTAAATATCTGAATGCAGTCAGCCATTCCTTGTCTGAGGGCTCCATAGATGTATATTCAAGCAACTACAGACTGAAAATATTAGAAACATATTGCATGTATATTGATCATACACCTTTTTTTTGTCAGTTCCTAAATAATACAGTGTAACAACAACTTACATAGCACTTATATTTTATCATACACTAGAAGTGACTTGGAGGTCATTTAAAGTCCACAGAAGGGGGTGTGCAATTTCTGTGCAATTATTATACAATTGTAAATAAGAAACTTAGTCAATATACTTCTATCTGGGAGGAACTGAATCTGGACCCGTTTCCCCTGCTTTTGTGGGGGGAAATGGTATAGCAGTAGTAAATCTCACATGGTGGACAAATAGAGTCCACATTGCAGCGAAGGTTCCAGGATGAGAACACAGCTGTATGTCCCTGACTCTGTCAATATACTCCAATGTCACTTCATCTGCAATTTATGTTAAGTATAAGTTTACAAAAAAGGATTGTGGGTAGATTGTGTTTGTAACTCTGCATGATCAAAGCAAGAAGCAGTATAATCTTTTATGATCCCTATTCCAGTTATGACTCAGGTGATAAAGGACTAGCTGTGCAGGATACAGAGATGGTGCTTTTGTGCGCCATGCTAGGAAGGAGGCCTTGCCTCCTAGCAGAAACACTCGTTTGTCTATCAGAGGTGAAGAAGGGCATCTTATTCTTTTCTTCGAAATATAACAAATTCACTGTGTTTTTATTTTTCTACATCTCTTCCTTTTGTTTCTCCTCCTCCTCCTCTTCCTCCTCCTCCTCTCCTCCTTCTTCCTCTCCACCTTCTCCTCTTGCCCCTCCTTTTCTTAGTGTGGGGCATGGGGTCTGGGTGCTGTGCATTGAGCTTTTTCCCTCATGACTAGTGCTCTACCACTTGAGCCACAGCTGTACTTCCAGCTGTTTTGGTGTTTAGCTAGAGATAGGAGTCTCACACTTTCCTGCCTGGGCTAGCTTCAGATCTCAGCCTTCTGAGTAGCTAGGATTTTAGGTGTGCACTATTGGCAATCCTCTCCTTCCCCGCTCCCCACCTTTGTTTTTTACAAGATTTTATTTTTTTTCTTTTCCAGATGGTAAATTTCCTAATGATTAAGGGTTGCTGTACTCGAATTCTCATATTCCATAAATGTTCTGTAGATTGCTTCTTAGTTTGGCTAAGTGTCCAAATGATGTCACTGGGATGCTTTATTTATCAATGCATTATTCAGGACTTTCGATTTACACTGGCAATGGAAAAAAAGTCATGATTTAGTGTAAGGATCTTACTTAGGTTTACTTTTAATTTCAGATTTGGGCAACACTTCATTCCATAAAACAGAACGAGTGCTTCAATGAGCTAAGCAGAAGATGGACGGGCAGAAAATCTGAAGAGAGCAGAAACAAAATAACAACAAAAAAAATCAGAGTTAATAATTTCAAAGTTACTTTCTAGGCAGGGACAGAAACAGAGGAGAGATGGACAGAGAGACAGAAAGAAATAGAATATTGATTAGTCAGCAGAAATTATTCCAAGTTTCTTCTCTGTATAAGGATTAAAGCAGACGGAACATCATTATTGTGCCTAAGTAAGTGACTCCAGTTTGATTTTTAGCCTGGTCTGTTGGATGGAGTAGAAGACATTAGTCTGATACAAGAGCCTACTGTAATTTCTACTTTAAAAACTTGCTTAAAGGAGTTATGCTAGCTTTCCTTTACTATGACCAAATGCCCAGAAAAATCAACCCAGGTTAGGGAGGACCTTATTCTGGGCTCACAATTCCAGTCAAAGATAACAGCCTATTGCTTTGAGCCTGTGGTAAGGAAGTTCATTATGGTCTGAGCACAAGGCAAAGAAACTTTGCTCATCTCCTAGTGGCCAGGGAATAAAGCAAGAAAGAGATAGAAAGGGGCTGGGATCTCAACATCCCCTTCCATGACACACCCCTCATGACCTCACTTCCTCCCACTATCCCCCACCTTCCACACTACATGTTCCACTACCTTTGAAAAGACTCAGGCCAAGAACTATGCCTTCAACCCACCCATGGGCCTTTGGGAGACATTTAAGATCCAAATATTGACAGGGGCTGTTAAAAATAATTATTAACCTACTTGCAAAACTGTTTGGTGTAAGTGAACTGAACTCCTCCGTGGTGGGGGGGAGGGAAAGGGGGAGGAGGGAAGGGGGTATGAGGGACAAGGTAACAAACTGTACAAGAAATGTATCCAGTGCCTAACGTATGAAACTGTAACCTTTCTGTTCATCAGTTTGATAATAAAAATTTGAAAAAAAATTATTAACCTTTTTATTTCAGTTCTTAGCTCAATTCCTTTTCTAATTCTTCTTTTATTGTTCTAGGGTAAGAGGAGGATGAAACTATCAGCACATTAGTGAAAATGGAATGTACAGTTTGCAGAGGAAGAGGGCTTAGGGTTTTGTGTAAGGAAATCCAGGTGGAGGAGAGAAACACTTCCTTTCCTTACAGACTGATAACAGAGAAGAGAAAAATCAGTGAGTTTAGCAGAGAGAAACTGTTGTCATGTGCCTTAGTGGTTAGGTGCTGTAGACAAAGTAAGAGAAATGTGACCATGATTGACACCTCCAGATGCTGCATGGGCTTGAGTCTGTGGCTCCAGAGGCCTTAGAGAGGGAGAATGTCCAAGCTCAGTATGTCTTGCAGGTGGCAGAGCTGAGGGGAACATTCAAAGTGTGGGGTAGGGCACACAGGGTCCATGCCCTTTATACCCTCTATAGGCTTTCAATGACTCAGGGCAGTGATTGGCTGGACCAAAGACACTTGTCAGAGGCCAAAAGGCTGAAAAATGCCCTGAAACTTTGTACCCCAGAACCACAGGCTATGTGAGCTTCTTTTTGTCTTCAGTGTAACACAATATCCACTAGATAATTGGTGTGCAGATAGAGATGCAGGCATGATTGAGCAATTATCCTAGATGAGATTAGGTAACATCCAATACATTTTTCTCCTCACTCCAAATCTATATCTCTCTGAGTCTGAGTTGTAGTATAATATTGTAACTGGTAGACTGATATATATGTATATATATACATATATATGTATATATATATGGTTTATTGGTATACAGACTCCAAAGGATGGTGAAGGAGACTAACTTTGATACATGAAAAGTACAGCTTTTACCTGAGGTATGGGTTCAGCTTTCAGACTTTTCTAATCTCTGCCTTGCTCCGAATATCTCATTTCTTGTGGTATGTATGTATGTGTATCAGACTGAGGCCTTGAACTCAGGGCCTGGCAGAGCTTTTTTGTCAAAGTTCTCTATCATTTGAGCTACAGTTCCACTTCCAGCATCTTTTGTTATTAATTGGAGTTTAAAGTCTCACAGACTTTCCTGCTCAGCCTACCTTTCAAACCACAATCCTCAGATCTCAGCCGCCTGAATTACAGGCATGAGCCACCCACAGCCAGATCTGATTTATTTTTCCCATTATTGACCAGTTTCTCCTCAAGGAGAAATGGAAATGCTACATAACCATTAGGGGAAGGAAGACTTTCTTCAGGTTGTTTTTTTGTTTTGCCTCAAATTCAAAGTCTCAGGGAACAATTGTACGGAATCCTTTATATCGAATATTTTATTATAGTGTGTGAGATATTGTTTTCAAACTTTTCTTCTATTCTTTGTTTGTTTTTTTGCCAGTCCTGGGCCTTGCACTCAGGGCCTGAGCACTGTTCCTGGCTTCTTCCCGCTCAAGGCTAGCACTCTACCACTTGAGCTACCACTTTGGGCTTTTTCTGTTTATGTGGTGTTGAGGAATGGAACCCAAGGTTTCATGTATGCGAGGCAAGCACTCTACCACTAGGCCACATTCCCACCCAGGAAAATTCATTTTTAAGGAAGGAATTCCTTGATGGTAGCCCTGAAGAATAGTGACAAGACCTACAGTCTATTGCATTATGCATGTCTGCAAAACCAGTGCTATCTGCATAACTAGGGTCTGGTGTCAGCTCAAGTGATAACAAGGCCCCCTTGGATCATGGTGACAGAAGCCCCTGAGTGCCTGGTGCTGAATTTGGAGGTTGCAAGAATACATTCCTGGGGACCTGTGCTTACAGGGTATCTTATCAAAGCAAAGTTTTTCAGAATGAAAACCCTTATATGCCTCTTCTTGTTGAGTGAGGCTGGCAAGTTCTAAGGTGTTCTCAAGGAGTCTTTCCTATTGTCCTGTTGCAAAGTGCTTGGCTTCTTTTTAATGGCTCTAATACCTTCTAATAACCTTGCCTTCTTTAGCTCCAATAACTGATGCTGCTGTTCTTCTTCTTCTTCTTCTTCTTCTTCTTCTTCTTCTTCTTCTTCTTCTTCTTCTTCTTCTTCTTCTTCTTCTTCTTCTTCTTCTTCTTCTTCTTCTTCTTCTTCTTCTTCTTCTTCTTCTTCTTCTTCTTCTTCTTCTTCTTCTTCTTCTTCTTCTCTCCTCCTCCTCCTCCTCCTCCTCCTCCTCCTCCTCCTCCTCCTCCTCCTCCTCCTCCTCCTCCTCCTCCTCCTCCTCCTCCTCCTCCTCCTCCTCCTCCTCCTTCTCCTTCTTCCTCTCCTTCTCCTCTTCTTCTTCCTCTCCTCCTTCTTATCTTTAAGTAGTTGTCCCAAGTAGTAGTTTAACAACACAGTTTATGAATGCAATATATCTTCATCAATGTCGCCCCTTTTAACATCTCCTCCTCTACACATCCCTTCATATACTTTGGATTCTTGACTACATTTCCCTCCTCTTCTCTTCATTCCTTTACCCTTTCCCCTTAATCCCACCTCACCCCTTTCCAGTATCCTCTTCTTGGTATTTTACTTTACTGAACTTTGACTTTGCCTTTCTAAGGAATTATAGCATTTCAGTCCTCCTTGACTCTACCATAGTTCAGTTAACACATTTGTATACATATTTAATTATAGGTTCATAAGCTAAATTTAGCTTCCACATACAAGGGAAAGCATGCATTTGTTGTCTCTCTAGGCCTGACTTAACTCACTTAATATAATGTTTTCCAAGCCTTTCCATGTTTTTCCAAATGGTACAATATCACTCTTTTTATTTTTATTTATTTATTTTTTTTGGGGGGGGGCAGTCCTGGGCCTTGGACTCAGGGCCTGAGCACTGTCCCTGGCTTCTTTTTTTTGCTCAAGGCTAGCGCTCTGCCACTTGAGCCACAGCGCCACTTCTGGCCATTTTCTGTATATGTGGTGCTGAGGAATCGAACCCAGGGCTTCATGTATAGGACGCAAGCACTCTTGCCGCTAGGCCATATTCCCAGCTCCAAACAATCATACAGTTGTTTTCTTTCTTTTTTTTTTTTTGCCAGTCCTGGGTTTGGACTCAGGGCTTGAGCACCATTTCTGGCTTCTTTTTGCTCAAGGCTAGCACTTGAGCCACAGCGCCACTTCTGGCCATTTTCTACATATGTGGTGCTGGGGAACCCCAGGGCTTCATGTATATGAGGCAAGCACTCTTGCCACTAGGCCATATTCCCAGCCCTAATATCACTCTTTTTAATGGAAGAGTAAAATTCAATTGTATATTAAATGACATTTTCTTGTTCAATTTGTCCATTGAGGAACATTTGAAGCCCCAATTTTATACTGGCATTTTTTTTGATAAACCTGGAAAATTTTCTAGTTTTTCTGCTCCACTTTTTTTTTATTACTCAATCAAACTGGTTAACAAAAAACAACCACCATACTATGTTGAGGTTTTAAAGATATAGCATCAAGAAATTTCTTCTACTAAATTAATTAGTCCATTTGTTTAAAACTGAGCCAAGCTTAAAGATCCAGGACGTGGAGAAAGCATAGAAAACTTCTTTTGTGAGTGCCAAAATATAAAGGGAATGACCTTTTGTTCAATTCCTAGTAGTGTTCTGTTTCCCTCTGAAACTTTATGAACCTGTTCTTCCTTCATGGTGCCAGGTAATTCTGATGTTCTTGCCTCCTAAACTCCCACCAGTATGGCCAATTAAGCCCCACGTTTAACATTTTAAGTGTTCTCCAGCCTGTCTGTGTAAATTTATACATTCGCTCCACACAGCAGGGCCAAAGGCTTCTGAACCACATTGTTGAGTAGTCACAGCAATTAACCCATGTCTCTGCTACCACTTTTCCCTGTTAGGTACTTTGGCAATTGCTCTGACAAAACTATAGTTGAGAACAGCTTAAGGAATAAAAAATAATACATGTTAGCTTATTCTTTCAGAGTTTTCAATGTATTGTTACCTGGTTCCAGGTGCGTGGGCACAAAATCATGATAGTAGTTATGTATGGCAGAGCAGAGCTGTTCACTCGTGGAAGACATGAGTCAGAAAGAGACAGAAAGAAGCCAGGGATAAGATACAGAAGATCTGACAGTGTGCAGCTTCCCAGGCAGGACTTAAGCCTCCTTTGCTCTCTTGGGTCATTTGCTATGGCTTTGAGACGTTCATTCAGCCCTATGAGAAACTCATGTGGAAAGGTACCGAGATTTCCTCCTCTTAGGCAGCAGTGTTTTGCCATTCTAGAGCAGATTTTCTGGTGTCTTGATCAAGTCTTCAGTTAATTGCTGTGCTGGCGGATTTCAGACTGTAATTTCATGAGCAAGTTCCCTAAGCCAAACTGCTCAGCTATGCTGCTCCCAAATTCCTGAGTCAGAGAAACTGTCAAAGATAATAAATGCTTATTGTCGTTTAAAGGTACTAAATTTGGGGATAATTTATTATGTGTGGGTAATTAATTTGTGTATATTCCCAAACCAGGCAAACCAGGGTAGACTTGCTTGGCTTACAGTAGACATACACAATGCCAATTTAGTATGACTCAACCAGGATGAATATGGCCAGATAATTATGCCTCCCTTTCCTTGGATTCCACAGGTATTCATTCTGTCAGAGAAGAAATATGTATATATATATATATATATATATATATAAAACAAAGACCTGTGACACATATTTTACTTCATTTGCTAATATTTGTGGAATATTTGGAAAAGAATGTCATAGCATAACACATACAGAGTGAAAAAGCAAACACACTAGAAAACTTTTCAGAGGAGGTAAGTTTTTATCCCAGCATGCAGCCAAGTGCCCCCAGCCTCCCTAGGTTGAATGGAGATCACATTTAAAAAATGAATATGGAAGCTCTCTAAAAATTTTTCACACCTTCAAATATCATGTGTCATCGCTACACTCATGAACACCAAGGGTGCAAATGTGGGTTAGAATTAGAAACTATGAGGGGAGTGGGAAAGAGTGAGAAGAAATCAGAGGAAAATGGTTTAATTTTTTCTTGCCAAGGGGAAATAATCCTTTACCCATAACAAGAATATGTTTTAAAATCAATTTGGAAGGAATACTACCTTCATGCTAGTTGGACATCTTTCAGCATGCAGAAAAGCTGTGAAATCACATTTTTTTATGAGGACCATGAATTAGAGAGCTGAGAATGAGTCAATGCCTAATAATTATGCTTGCTGGCATCCCATTCCTACCCAGTGCTATGCCGACTGAATGGAGGTTCTTGGATGGCCTTGTGAATCAGTGGTGCTCACTCCACAGAAGGTGCTGTCTATATCTATAATTCCACAGACACCCTACATCTCAGCAGGTATATTTCACAAATGGAGGTGTAATCCATGAATCTTCCAATTTGATAGTCTGATCTGGGATGATAGTGTACCAGATTGACAGACAGTTTTCCATTGTTCACAACCATTCTGTTTCATATTCCCATCTGGTACAAAGAAAAGAAATTTGTTCTCTCTTAACATGTCATGCTATTCCATGTATGTACCCCCAAGATCTTAAAGAGTTGAAATTTAGTTCTCCAGCACCATTAAAAAATGGTGCTGTGGGCTCTACTTTAACACAAGCAGAGCTTAACCAAAGGCATTTTATTGACAGTACAATTACTTACTTTTTTATTTTGGAAAGGGAAGAGCCACCTTCATGTCCCAGTTAATTCACAAACCCTGCCTTCAGATTAGAATGAGCTTTTGGGTGCACAGTTACCTGCCAATTATTTGCCAAAATCCATGCTTCTAATTGTGCAAAATTATTTTCCTGTCACAGCAAATCAGAAATTCTGTCTAAAGAGTGTTTTGGTTTTTTTTTTTTGGGCCAGTCCTGGGCCTTGGACTCAGGGCCTGAGCACCTTCCCTGGCTTCTTCCCACTCAAGGCTAGCACTCTGCCACCTGAGCCACAGCGCCCCTTCTGGCCGTTTTCCATATATGTGGTGCTGGGGAATTGAACCAAGAGCTTCATGTGTAGGAGGCAAGCACTCTTGCCACTAGGCCATATTCCCAGACCAAGGAGTGTATTTTTGACACTGAATTTATCAGGTGACCTTCCTAGGACCATGAAAAATGGTTTCTTTGTTGATTTCAAGGAATTAAGAATACAAGTTTTTCTCGTCTTATACCCAAACTCACATTTCTTTCTGTACTAGACAGGGACTGCCCTTTCTGACTCCTTAGATTTTACACAAAGAAACTTGCCTCCAATATACCTTTCGATTTAGCATACTCTCATTAAAGTGTCAGTTCTGAAATGGGAGAACAATTAGGCATTCATCTCTCTACAATAGAAAAGATACACAAAAATAGGAGAGTCAGAAGTCAATGAGAGGAAAAATATAGAAAAAAAGAATGTGTCTGTGCTGCTCAAAATCATGACGCACACATGATACTGGTCTCTGTATAAGCTCTCAAAGAAAAGGAAAAGAAGGTAAAACAGAATGGACTTATGAAAAAAATAGATGAAGGAATAGATGAAGGAAAAATAACTATGTTGGAAAATTTTTCAATGACCAGCCACTTCAAAAGGAAATGAGGGAAGACTCCATTATTTAGTTTTTAGTTTTTTTTTAACAAACCACTAGCAAATATTTTATTATTATTAATTTCAAATGACTGTACAAGGGGGTTTGAACTAATACATTCATACAATGCATTTTGAGCAGAGTCACCCTTTCTATCATTTAATGTATCCTCTTACATGGGTCTGCATGAGTGAGATAAATAGTATGTTCATCATAGAAAGAAATTCAAGAGCTATTTTCTAATTCTGTTAAAATATTTTTTCTTGGGGCTGGGGATATGGCCTAGTGGCAAGAGTGCTTGCCTCCTATACATGAGGCCCTGGGTTCATTTCCCCAGCACCACATATACAGAAAATGGCCAGAAGTGGCGCTGTCGCTCAAGTGGCAGAGTGCTAGCCTTGAGCAAAAAGAAGCCAGGGACAGTGCTCAGGCCCTGAGTTTAAGCCCCAGGACTGGACAAAATATATATATATATTTTTTTTTCTTGAATATCAGGGTCTATTTCCTTATGTTCAACTAAAATATTTACCTACTATTTAAGGTAGACAAATATTTATTGATAGAGTTTATGAAAGATTTATTCAAAGTGGGTAAATGTTTACTTAAAGATCTTATGCAAGCTCTATGAGAGATCTTTTGAATGATCTACAAGTGATGCCGGGAACATAAAAGCAAACGTACCACAGAGTTATGTACAAGGGACAACAATAGTAATTCAGGCTTATAATTATTCAGCATTTGTTTTTGTCAGATCTAGTTATGCACTTAATATTATCTCATTTAATATAAATGATCTCATTCAAATGTCACCACTATTCTCACAAGGTTTCTCTCTGATAATCATGTGATAATTAAGAAGCTTGATGAATAATAAGGAAATAAATAGAGTGAAATGTTAGTAACTTGGGAGATTGTGGATCAAAGGCTTCTGCAGGGAAGTGATATTTGGAGAAAGAGTCTGAGGGTGATTGGCATGAGAAAACCTTGGGCTGGGAGTGTAGACATGCTGCCAGCCTTGTTCCCAGATGGTGGGCCTCTTTTCATGTAAATAAGTAGAATGATGCAACTATTCTACTGGCTGAATATTTTAATTTTTACCTATGACATGACTTCCTAAATTTTATTTTGTGCCTATACTGAGAATTGAACTCAGGGTCTAAGCACTTGGCTTTTTCATTCAAGGCTGGCACACTACCACTTGAACCACATCTCTACTTCCTCCTTTTTTTGCTGGTCAAATGAAGATGAGAGTTTCACAGACTATGCAGGTAGGATGGCTTCAAACCATGATCCTCAGATTTCAGCCTCCTGAAAAATTAGGATTACAGGTAAGGGCAACCAGTGCCTAGATTCAAACTTATTTTTGAGCATTTAATTTCATTTTTGCTAGTGTAAATATTGTCTATGCCTGAGATGTCCTGATCATTTCCCTCTAGTTAAACCCTAGAAAGATGGTTCATTGTGGGTATTTAACACTTCCTTTCACTTCCCTGCACATCCTGTGTGGTGCCGATGTGGAAACCTCAAGATGAAGTTCCTACCACTAGTCTCTCTGAGAGCAGCACTTCCACTATGACTTAAAAAAAATCGTCAAATACGTGCCAAACCAAAATTTTGGATTTTCTCTCCACATGTCTAGTAATGAAAAGGAGAAAAGAAAGAAGAAAGAAGAAAAACATCCCACTTCCTCCTTTGAGTTTTTGCTGTACTTGTCATTGACTCCTGTCTGGTTTCTGGGCTCTTCCTGGAGCCTCTTACCAGCCACATCCATCATCCACCACACTTGCCCATTCAACTTCCTCTTTAAGTCTCTGGCACTCCTTCTTAACTTCGCTACTGTCTTACTTCTTGCAGGACCTCCTCATCTTTTATATATTCTACCTTGAATTTGTCTTGAGGTCTAGTATTATAAAACCTCCACATTGCTTGCTTCCCATGGGTCTGGCAGAAAAGTAGGTTATGCAGAGGAAAGACACATATTAAACCTTAGTTTTCATCTTTGAGTGCTCCCCAGTGCTCTCATCCCTACAGCACCAAGTTCAAACTCCATATTCAGTATGATGGGCTTTGCTTGCCTCCTTTCCCTTCACATTTGACTTTCTTTCCTGGGTTTCTTTCTCTTGGCAGTAGATTTTCTCTCCCCTTTTCTTTTTTTTTTTAAGTATTTATTATCAAACTGATATACAGAGAAGTTACAGTATCATACGTTAGGCATTGGATACATTTTTGTACTGTTTGTTACCTTGTCCCTCATACCCCCCACCCTCCTCCCCCTTTTCCTCCCCGCCCCCCCCCCCGGAGGTGTTCAGTTCACTTTCACCAAACAGTTATGCAAGTATTGCTTTTGTAGTTATTTGTCTTTTTTTTACCCTGTGTCTCTCAATTTTGGTATTCCCTTTCAATTTCCTGCTTCCAATAACAGATAAGATTACAGAGATAGTGTAGGTACAACCACAGGAAGGTGATACAAGAACATCATCAATAATAGAAGCTACAGATACACATGGGACATTGAAAGTAGTTAACAACTGTGATATTGTTTCCATAACAAGGAGTTCATTTCACTTAGCATCATCTTATGTGTTCATAAGGGTATAGCTATTGGGCCTTGTGATGCTCTGCTATTACTTGCCTAAACCTGTATTAATTATTCCCAATAAGGAAGACCATAAAGTCCATGTTTCTTTGGGTCTGGCTCACTTCACTTAGTATAACTTTTTCCAAGTCCTTCCATTTACTTACAAATGGGGCAATGTCATTCTTTCTGATAGAGGCATTAAATTCCATTGTGTATATGTACCACATTTTCCTGATCCATTCGTCTACTGAGGGGCATCTGGGTTGGTTCCAGATTCTCGCTATGACAAATTGTGCTGCGATGAACATTGTTGTGCTGGTGGCATTACTGTGATTTTGTTTGTGGTCTTTTGGATAGATACCCAAAAGTGGGGCTGCTGGGTCATAGGGGAATACTATATTTAGCCTTCTGAGGAATCTCCAAACTGCTTGCCAGAGTGGCTGAAGCAGTTTACATTCCCACCAACAATGAAGTAGGGTTCTCTTTTGGCCACATCCCCTACAACAATTGTTATTGTTAGTTTTCTTGATATATGACATTCTTACTGGGGTGAGATGGAAAATCAATGTTGTTTTGATTCGCATTTCTTTTATGGCCAGTGATGTAGAGCATTTTTTCATATGCCTCTTGGCCATTCTCATTTCCTCATCAGAGAAGTCTCTTTGTAAGTCTTTAGCCCACTTGATGAGGGGGCTATTGGTTCTTTGTGGTTTTGTTTTGCAAGAAGCTAATTTTTTTAGTTTTGCATATATTTTAGATATGAGGCCTTTGTCTGTTGAATGGCCGGTAAAGATCTTCTCCCAGTCTGTGGGCTTTCTGTTTATCTTGCGAGCTATGTCCTTTGCCATGCAGAAGCTCTGCAGTTTGATGCAATCCCATTTGTCCAACCTTTCTTTGATTTGTAGCCTTTCTGGGTCTTTGTTAAGGAAGTTCGTCCTGCGCCAAGGAGCCCAAGTGTTTCTCCTACTCCTTCCTTTAGTGTTTTCAGGGTGTCTGTTTTGATTTCGAGGTTTTTAATCCATTTGGAATTGATTTTGGTGCAGGGTGATATATAAGGATCTAGTTTTAGTTTGTTGCATGTGTTGAACCAGTTTTGCCAGCACCACTTGTTAAAGAGGCTATCTTTCTTCCATACTATTGTTTTAGCTCCTTTATCAAAGATTAAGTAGGCATAGTTCTGTGGGTTCATTTCTGGGTCTTCAATTCTGTTCCATTGGTCTTCAGGCCTGTTCTGGTGCCAATACCAAGCTGTTTTTATCACTATAGCTTTATAATACAGCTTGAAGTTGGGTATTGTAATTCCTCCAGCACTGTTCTTTCTGCTTAGGAGTGTTTTTGCTATTCTGGGTCTTTTATTGTTCCATATGAATTTCTGGATTGCTTCCTCTATTTCATTAAAAAATGGTGTTGGGATATTAATGGGTATTGCATTGAATTTGTAGATAGCCTTTGGCAATATTGCCATTTTGATTATATTAATCCTCGCAATCCTGGAGCATGGGAGGTTTTTCCATTTCCTTAGTTCTGACTTAATTTCATTTTTCAAGCTTTTAAAGTTCTCCTCAAAGAGGTCTTTCACTTCTTTGGTTAAGGTTATTCCTAGGTATTTTATGTTTTGGGGGGCTATTGCAAAAGGAGTTGCTTTCCTGATTTCAGCCTCGGTCTATGGGTCGTTAGCATAGAGAAAGGCCGTTGATTTTTGAAGGTTTATTTTATATCCTGCAACTTTGCCAAAGTTTTGGATCAGCTCTAGTAGCTTGGGGGTAGAGTCTATGAGATTCTTTAGGTATAGGATCATGTCATCTGCGAAGAGAGAAAGTTTAACTTCATCTTTTCCTATTTGGATCCCCTTTATATTTTCTTCTTGCCTAATTGCTCTGGCTAGGAATTCTAGTACTATGTTGAAGAGCAGGGGAGAGAGTGGACATCCCTGCCTTGTTCCTAATTTTAAAGGGAATGGCTTTAGTTTTTCACCATTTAGAGTTATGCTTGCTGTTGGTTTGTCATAAACTGCCTTGATTCTATTCAGGAATGTTCCCTGGAATCCCAGTTTTTCCAGGGCTTTTAGCATAAATGGGTGCTGGATTTTATCGAATGCTTTTTCCGCATCCAGAGATAAAACCATGTGGTTCTTTACCTTGCTCCGGTTGATGTGGTAGATTACACTAATTGACTAGCGTATATTAAACCAACTTTGCATCCCTGGGATGAATCCAGTTTGATAATGGTGTAGGATTTTTTTGATGACCTGTTGAAGTTGACTGGCCAGAATTTTGTTGAGAATTTTTGCGTCTATGTTCATCAGGGAGATCGGTCTGTAGTCCTCTTTCTGTGATGAGTCTCTGCCTGATTTTGGGATGAGGGTTATACTGGCTTCATAGAATGAGTCTGGTAGTGAACGTTCTCTTTCAATTTCATTGAAGAGTTTGAGAAATATTGGTGTGAGTTCTGTTTTGAAGGCCTTGTAGAATTCTGCAGTGAGTCCGTCTGGACCTGGGCTTTTCTTGGATGGGAGATCATTTATTGCCATCTCTATTTCAATACTGGGTATGGGTCTGTTTAGAAGGTTTAAATCTTCATGGTTCAGTTTGGGGATATGAATTTTTTCTAGGAAATCATCCATTTCTTCCAAGTTCTTGAATTTGTTGGCATAAAGTTTTGCAAAATAGGCCATTATTATTTTCTGAATTTCGGTTATTTCTGTGGTGATGTTACCTGTTTCATCTCTTATCTTGTTTATTTGAGTGTGCTGCCTTCGTTTTTTTGGTCAGGTTTGCCAGGGGTCTGTCTATCTTGTTGATTTTTTCAAAGAACCAACTCTTGGTTTTGTTGATTCTTTCGATGGTTTTTTTCATCTCTAATTGATTTAATTCTGATTTGATTTTAATTATTTGCTTCTGTCTATTAACTTGGGGTTTGGCTTGCTGTTCTCTCTCCAGAAAATTAAGGTGCTTCCTTAAATTACTGAGTTGCTGTTTCTCCAGTTTGTTGATGTATGTACTCAGAGATATAAATTTTCCTCTGAGTACTGCCTTTGCTGTGTCCCAAAGGAGCTGGTACTTTGTGTCCTCAACTTGGTTGAAGTCCATAAACATTTGAATTTCTGTGTTAATTTCTTCAATGACCCATTGATGGTTCAGCAGTGTGTTGTTTAGTCTCCATGAATTGTAGGATTTTCTGTGGTGGCTGTTTGAGTTGAGGTCTAATTTTATTCCATTGTGGTCTGAGAGAATGCAGGGAATGGTTTTGATACTTCTGAATTTGTACAGATTTTCTTTGTGCCCTAAGATGTGATCTATTTTGGAGAATGTTCCATGTGCTGTGGAGAAGAATGTGTATTCTGTTGTTGCTGGGTGGAATATCCTGTAGATGTCGGTTAAGTCTAGTTGGTCTATGCAATTATTAAGATCTGTGGTTTCTTTGTTCAGTTTTTGGCGTGTTGATCTGTCCAGAGGTGATAGTGGAGTGTTAAAATCCCCAACTTTCAATGTGTTTAGGTCTATGAGTGTTTTTAGAGTCAGTAGAGTTTGTTTGATGAAGTTGGGTGCTCCTGCATTTGGTTTGTAGATATTTAGAATGGTTATATCTTCCTGTAGGAGAGATCCCTTTACTAGCATGTAGAAGCCTTCTTGTCTCTTCTTACCTTTTTAAATTTGAAGTCAATTTTGTCTGATACTAGGATTGCAACTCCAGCCTGCTTATGGGGGCCATTTGCTTGATAGATTTGATTCCAGCCTTTCACTTTTAGAAGATGTTTACTTTTGCTGGATAGATGTGTCTCTTGGAGGCAGCAGAAAGATCGATCTTGGTTTTTGATCCAACTTATGAGCCTATGTCGTTTGATTGGAGAATTAAGTCCATTAATATTGAGAGTTAGGATTGAGAGATGATCGTTTGTTCCTTTCATTATCATATCTTGTTTAGAGCTGTGTCTTCCCATTTCTTGATCTGATGTTTACTATTTAGGGTTCATTACTCTGTCTGTATTGGGATCTTGATTATTTTCTCTGTATAGTACATCTTTGAGGATTTTCTGTAATATCACCTTTTCTTGTTTTCTTTTGTGGGTTTTTATTTTATTTTATTTGCTTTGCCTGAGTCTTGACTCATCCTTTTAAACCCAGCTTCTGCTTTTCATCTATGTGACACCTTGGCTGGTCTCCATAGTCACTGCCTGGCACCCCTTCTTTTGTGCCATCTGTGTACCTTGTACACAGCCTGCCATCAGAGCAATAGAAGGCAGATTTGCTATCCTGGAATCCAGACAACAAACTCTAGTCTGGATGGTAGATTGAAGAGATGAGGTGGAATTGTTTTAGTGAATTTTTCAGATGGAACTCAGGACAGTATTTGTAGTGTTCGGTAGTTGTGAGATAAATTTTGCCAAGTCCATTGATCCATACCTGATCACCACAGGCACTCAAAACCTGTTTAATATTGTGTTATTGTTCATCCACAAGATATTTCCAGTCCAATGGATATTATAATAAGAGTGACAAAACACACTTATAAAGGACTGATAAGTAGAGAAAAGATGTAGAAAAGGGGGAGGGCCATTTCTATTCCACATGGCATCACATATGCTTTAATATAGAATCACTGTTAATTGTTTGAGTTAATGGTGCAATAATGTCCATCCCTACTGTGACTGATGGTGGCTTATAATAATTACTATTAGTTACTAGTTATTCAATGTTTTCTCTACATTTGTCTTGTCAGACTGAGTACTTTGTATGGATGATTTCTTTGAATTTCTATAGGAATCTCTGAAGGTAACCTTCTAATAGTTGAAAGTCCTTGGAATATAGGAAGGTCATTTTCATTGACCAGGCATCCAAAGGTGGACAATCATAGGGCCAGGGATGGACAAGGTGAAACTCGTGATTTCATGAAGATCTGAAACCTGCTTCTGTTTTGGAAGCAAGTCCAACTTCAGTTCATAGGTGTAGAAATCCTTCTGCTTGGTGATGGGTAGAAAATACCTTTGATTTTTGTCTCCCAGTGGAGGAAACCAGGAAAGATCTCCTTGGTGGCATCCATGAACAGTTCAGGAAATGCTTTTGGAAGTTGAAGGGAAAAAATAAAGAATTTGTATGAATTCAAAGTTTAAGGTTTTTTGGTGAATTCTAAAGTTCAGGCTTAAAAATGACTTCATGACTGGAAAGCTGTCTGTTTCTGGGAGTGTGTGTGTGTGTGCATGTGTGTGTGTGTGTACATGTGCATGCACACACATGTGTGTTGAGTATGTAGAAGTCACAGTAACAGATAAGGCACTTAAGTGTAGGACATAGGACAAGAAACTGGGAACCACAATATATAAGGTTTATGTGAACATGAACTGATAATCTTATGCTCTTCTAAAGGAAGGCTTGCTCTTCTAAAATCTCCTTTATCCCAATTACACGAAAGACTTTATGTTTGTGGTGTTAATCAGATCCTGTGTCAGGTTTATTGGTAGAAACATCATAGGACATCAATCCCCTGTGGATGACAGCCAGGAAATCATTCCAGTCCACCTGTCTTCACACTGGCAGACAGAAACCTTTCTTGTGGGGATGTTACAGAGGTCTGGGCCCTTTGAGAGCCTAAGTTGGTGCTGGGCATGAGCTGAAGTTGTTGCTATAGCTGGAGGTTGGCGTATGCCTTGGCTTGAGCCTGGCATTGGCTTGATCCTGGGCCTTGACCTTTGGAAGAGTGAATCTGTGGCCCTTGACAGTGGTGACATGAATATGCTTCCTGAGCTTGGGATGGACAATGTAGATGAGTCATTGGAACTTTGTGGGTGGCCTGCTCTGGGTTTTAGCCTCTTTGGGTTTCATGAGGGTCTTGATGGCCTGGGCTTGTGGGCTCATGGCTTTGGCATTATTAGCCTACATCTTCTTAAAGCCCTTCTTGTTATGCTTCTTAGCAAAACATATGCTCCTCGTGGGATCTACCCCCTTAAGAGATTCATATCTTTGTGATCAAGGTTCTTGATATCATTTCTGTGCCATTTAGTCCTGGTGTGAGTGGTGTGGTTTGTGGATTTGGCCATACCTGAAATGTCACCCAAGTCACCTGATATGTCTGGAACTGGAAGGAGAAGAGCTGTGCTATTCTTCCCTAATTCCATGACCAAGACCCAGATTCCCACACCCTCTCCTTCCTCCTCTCCTTCTCATTGTCTATACTGGCATACTTACAGATTTATGTGTAAAACAGACAGACATATACATATATGTCCTTACTTCGGAATTCACCTACTCAAAGCCAAATAGGAAATAATCAGAATCTGAGCTGTTAAGTCCATTTGTAGGTGTAATTTTTGTGTGAATATGTATAAACATGAGAGAATGTGTGTGTGTGTGTGTGTGTGTGTCTGTGTGCACATGCTTGTGAAGTGGCAGCACCTTGACACCTTGGCCCTTGATAATTATTTACTTAGAAATAGAATGATGGAGGTGATTGTGGTAGAAAAATAGGATTTTTAGCTAAACTAAGCTCTTCTATCTTCCTCTAGAGGCCACATTCTGCATCTCCTTTTGCCTGTCACCCTGGCTGCCATCTCATAATGTGTCTTAAACTATCATCACTTTAACATTCTACCACTGCTCCATGCCATTAGCATCCGGGTCCATGGTACTCTTGGAGAATCTTGGCTGCCCTGTGAACTGACCCAGCAATTATGGGCAGATGCTTTAGGAATGCTTCTGTACATTATAAACACATCAATGAGCATATTGGTGTGATAATGATGAAATTACACTTTCTCACTTTCACTGGCTTCCCGAAAGTCACTCGCAAGGGGAACCTTCCTGCTCTAAGGTGAAACTCCATGACCAACAGTTTCTACAATGTTTGGGACCTTGGGGGCTAGAAAGATTAGTCCTCAAGGGGAGGAGAGTTCTTACTTTGGTAAGTGACAAATCACTGAAAAAGATATGAAGAATGTTATTAGAATCCTTCAACATTCTTATACTCATTGGCATTAGATAAATTATTACAATAAGAAAATTCCTTTTCTAAGAGAAAAAGTCTTTCATTTACTGGAGATTGTAGGTTGACCACCCATGGAGACTTAGTCATAACAATGCAGAAGTAAAGGAGAGTGAAAAATCCCTCCTTTGACCTCTCATTCCTAGAAATCATCATTGTGAAGATGATGCTTCCAGCTCCTGAAAACTAGCTTCGACCTTCTGTTGATGTCAACATCACTCAATCGCCATCAGCACTTGGATTTCAGGGTGTGTCTGTGGGTTTCAGAGTATTTAGAAATGAAGAGGAAAATCTGGAAATTCCCCCCCCCCCCATTTTTTTTTTTTTTTTTGCTAAAAGTTGGATATGGTTCCTTTACTGGATGGATCTTCCTTCTTTCCTTCTTTCCTTCCTTCCTTCCTTCCTTCCTTCCTTCCTTCCTTCCTTCCTCCCTCCCTTCCTCCCTTCCTTTGTTTCTTCCTTCCTTCCTTTTTTGTTTGCTTTTTTTGTTCCCTCCCTCCCTCCTTCCTTCCTTTCTTTCTTTCTTTCTTTCTTTCTTTCTTTCTTTCTTTCTTTCTTTCTTTCTTTCTTTCTTTCTTTCTTTCTTTCTTTCTATTTGTTGGTTGTATGGCTTGAACTCAGGGCCTGGGAACTATCCCTGAGCTCTTATGCTCAGGGCTAGTGGTCAACCACTTTAAGCTACATCTCCACTCCCATTGTTTTCTTGGTAGCTAATTGGTAATAAGAGTTTCATGAACTTTCCTTCCCTGGGCTTGCTTTGACCCATGAACTTCAGATTTCCACCTCCTAAGTACCTAGGATTACAGGCATGAGCCGCCACCACCCAGCCTAGAGTCTTTCTTTAATTGTTCTTTATACCCCTGACACTTTCTCATTAGATACCTGTTCTTCTTGGTGGTAAAATACTATAGCCATCCTAACATTAAACTTGTTTATGAACTTAAAAAACATACTGGTTTAATTCTGTTTTTCAGCTTTGACAGTATTATTTCTGGACTGTAGTTTTCTATAAAACAAAAGAGACAATAAAAAAAGAGAAATCAAAAACCTGAATCTCTACTTCGTATATTTACTCATCAATGCATGAATCTGTTTAATGAGGGGGAAGCTGGATATAAATAAGACAAAAATCACCCAGATTTTGTAGCAGAATAAGAGAGGGGGGGGGAGGGAGGGAGACACAGAGACAGAGACAGGAGAGAGATCAATGAGCAATGGATGGACTCAAATAATATGGTAAATGCCATGGTCGACTTGTTTAAATATGCTAGCTGATCACATTTTTAGAAATAAATTCTTTATGGTTTATTTTCTTTTTTTTTTTTTTTTTTTTTTGCCAGTCCTGGGCCTTGGACTCAGGGCCTGAGCATTGTCCCTGGCTTCTTTTTGCTCAAGGCTAGCACTCAGCCACTTGAGCCACAGTGCCACTTCTAGCCTTTTGTTTATATGTGGTGTGTGCTGGGGAATCTTCATGTATATGAGGTAAGCACTCTTGCCACTAGGCCATATCCCAGCCCCAGAAATTCTTATTAAGAAATTCTTTGGGAGGGTTTCACAGAAGAGCTTTGTCTTGGACAATGAGGAGAGTTTGATGTGGTGGTATTTTGGAAATCAAGTGGAAGGGAATAAGCAAAGGGTTTTGCCTATTTATGGAATTATGGAAACTCAGAGTTTATAAGAGAGTCATATGAAAAGTGAGGAATGTCTATAGATGGGAGGAGCAGGCATGTGACACAAGATCATGAAGGACACCCAAACACCAGGCTAAAGCATTTGAAACACTGGGAAGTGCAGTGATATTTTTCTTTCTACACTTGACAGCTATATGACATGCACAAAATAATACAAGCCATGATAATTACTTAAAGGTGATAATTATTGGTTGGATGATATGGTAAAGAAAAGTAACATGGAATTTGTATTACATTGTCTATCTTTAGTACATTGTGGAATCCTAAAGTATCCTTATTCAAGTGTTTGGCTTATCTGTTAATATTTACCTCAGATCCTGGTATTTGGATTGGCTCCTGAACTATCCTGGCATTGCTTCATCTTTCCAGACAGCTGCACTTTTGAAGTGTCCTTGCAAGAGATGCTTCTCTACTTATCTAGATAGAGTATACACTTGTCAATCAGAACAGAAATAGTACCCAAGCCACCTGCGCATTCAGAGGCTGAAGAAGAGACAGGGCTGTTTTCCCACTGAAGATCTGCCAAGTTTACAAAGATCAGATTCTTTGTGAGTCCTGAGAGATGGCAAAAAGAGATTCCAGAGTGAAAGTCTTTGTTGTTGCTGTCAGTCATTTACTATTCCAATAAGAAGTCCACTGAAAGGCTTCCCGAGGCTGCACAATTATTATACTACACTTTCTTACCTGCTTTGGAGATACTTGATGTGCTTTCCACTGTCTCACTTCCTTTCAAGTTTTTCATGTTGGTTGTTTCGTTTTTGTGTTTTGCTTTATCTCTGGTTGTTATAATGCTAAAGAATAGTTTTGTGTTATTCAAATCCCAAAGACCCTTTCTCTAGTGACCTTCAGCAATGAATTCTTTTTGGGGTGTGAGAGATAATCTTTGAGGACAATCAGAGGGTGCCTTTTATTCACAGGGTCTGAATCAGAGCTGTCTCACATGCCAGCGGGGAGATTGATCCCAGCGGTTTATGCAAAAGCTTCAATAGAGTTTGTGATGCTCCAGCTACATCTCTTAGAATGTCTGGAAGGCTGAAGTGTGAGTCGTTCTGTGTTTCATCCTCTCTGCCTTTTCAAAGAGAGATTGGCTAGCAAACACAAGTATTTGGCAAAGCCTAAGACACAGAATACCACAGAGACCAAAGAGCTTCTGGTTCATATTTGTTTCCCTGTCAGGTGTTGCTGGGAGATCCATTCTCTTGGCATCATTGCCAAATGTGTGAACTCTAATGATTTGGTTGGGCAAAGAAATCACTGGCCAATACAGCACAACAAATTGTGGGCTAATAGCTAAAGCCGGAGACTATTCTGTTAATGGATCCAGCACAGGCTTTTGTCCACTGGGTGAGGAATCTTATGTAAATTCTGAGAAGCTGAATCTGGAGGAGGTAGGGAAGAGGGAGTCCAGGGAAATTGCAAGACAGGATTTATTACCATCACTGAGTTGTTTGTCTCTTGGAAAAGACACTTGGGTTCAGTGTCTCTTATAGAACACAATGAATCAGATTGGACATTCAGAGATTGTAGTTGTTGAGAAACAGATAGAGAAGAAGATCTTAGCACAGGCAGAATCTGCATTGAGAATTTTATTGACCTTCATCATCACTTTTTGTTGTTTTTGTTTTTGTTGGCAAAGCAGAAAAGATGTCACAATAATACAAATGTGTCACTCCTTGGCTCTATCTCACAGGAACGAGATGGAGTAGGAATCAGTTGCTGATAATGTCCCTTCCTAGGATGCATTGCTGGCATTGCCTCATCAACTCTATAGATTTTTTCATGTCCTCTGTTTCAGTATCACATTTTTCATTTGAATATAGGTATACACACACACTTTAGGAGTATATGTATTCCTAAACATTTACACACAAAAATATTAGCTACTGGGCTGGGATGTAGCTTAGTGGCAAAGTACTTGCCTAGCAAGTGCAATGTTCTGGGTTCAATCCCCAGTACCAAAAAAGAAAAGACAAAAAAAATACAGTTAAAAAAACCCAACCAAAAAATGTTAGATACTATTTATTAGAGAAATTCTTCATGTATTATTATTTAAATCATTCTAAAGATTTAAGCACTTTTTATGTATTCATCACTAGTATATTCGTGTGTGTGTGTGTGTGTGTGTGTGTGTGTGTGTGTGTGTGTATACTAGGGCTTGAACCTGGGGCCTTGTGCTATCATCTGGCTTTCTTGATCAAGGCTAGTATTCTATCACTTGAGTTACAGTTCTCCTTCTGCCTTTCTTCTGGTTAATTGGAGATGAGAGTCTCATGGACTTTTCTGCACTGGCTGAATTTGAACTGTAATCTCAGATCTCAGCCTCCTGAGGAGCTAGGATTATAGGTGTGAGCCACCAGCAACTGGTATGGGGTGCTTTTTGAATATCTGGGGTCATGGAACCAATGCCCTGAGACAATGAAAGATGATATTACATAAATAAAATACACAGCTTAATGATGACAATAATTATTAAGGAGGAAATTAAGGCAGAAAAAAGGACGTTTAAAATGCAGTGACCAAAGATTTCACTGGCAAGGATGCATGCACACACAAAGATGTTGGGAAAGTGAGGGAAAAGGGAATATGGAGGTAGAGGTTTTCAAGAGGAAAAAGAACACAGTGTGAAGGCCATATATCTGGAGTTTGTCTGGTATGTCCCAGCAAGGATTAGGATGCCTGTCTGTGGTGATGTGAATCCAGGTTGAGGAATCTTCCACATATTATGTAGGGCTTCCTAGTTTAGGAATGCCTTGGCTTTTATGATAAAGGTTGGAAATCCATGGAGGATAAAGTCTGATTTGTATTAAAGAGACCATTCAGGCTATCATGTGGCAAGGACAGAATGAGAGTGTCAGAATCTAAGACTCTAGGTGGAAGGTTACAAGAACAGAGAGAGGCAAGATGAGTGAATGCAGTCATAATGTTCAATGTACATAGGTGAAAATCTCCTCCCAGCCCCATTCACTTGAGGGGATGGGTAGGGATGGGAGAGGTAGGAGAAAATAACAGAAGGGCTGATTTTAGTCAAGATGCATTATACTTACAAACTGACATGTTGAAGTAGAAACTTTTTGCACAACTACTTAAAGGTAACAAATAAATATTTTATTTATTTATTTTTGCCAGTCCTGGGGCTTTAACTCAGGGCCTGAGCACTATCCCTGGCTTCTTTTTGCTCAGGGCTAGCACTCTACCATTTGAGCTACAGCACCACTTCCAGCTTTTTCTATATATGTGATACTAAGGAATCAAACCCAGGGCTTCATGTATATGAGGCAAGCACTTTACCACTAGGCCATATTCCCAGTCCACAAATAAATATTTTTAAGAAGGAATCTGGGTAAAGCTGAGTACCAGAAGCTCATCACTGTAATCCTAAGTATTCAGAAGGTTGAGTTCTGAATATTTCAGTTCCAATCCAGCCCAGGCCGAAAGTCTATGAGACACTTATCCCCATTAAGCACCAAGAAAAAGCCAGAAGTGCAGCTATGGCTCAAAATGTAGAGTATTAGCTGTGAACACAAAAGCTCAAGGACAGCACCCAAGCCCTGAGTTCAAGTCCCAGGGCCGAGAGAGAGAGAGAGAGAGAGAGAGAGAGAGAGAGAGAGAGAGAGAGAGAGAGAGACAGACAGACAGACAGACAGACACAAACACAGACAGAGAGAGACAGAGAGAGAGACAGAGAAAGAGAGAGAATCTGGGTGAGATGTGGAAGCACATATGGTGCATGGGGGGGTTGGAGAATGGGGGAGATAGGGTTGGATTTTGGAGATGCTTCAAACAAGGACCAGTGATTCAATCAATGGAGAAGGAAAGTGAAGGTCAATTTCCAGAGGGGAACTCAGCAGAGAACCATTGGTAAGCTGTATTTCTGGGAGCTGGGACAGTCATGCCTTGGTCCTTAAGTGGGGATGTGGACACAATATCAGTTATATAGATGGATTTCCACAGCTTCCAGTATGATATATAGTGTTAGGATTGTTATCTCACTTTGCAGATAACAGAACAGAACTTTAAGGAGATTAAGTAGTATTTTGAAACTCAAAACACTATAAGCGATACATCTAGGCCATAGATAGGTTTTCCAATGTCATGACATTCTTTTCTCAACCAAGTAGCCCAATCTCTACCTTCCTGGCACAGGAGTCTACGTGATTAAGTGAAGCCCAGCTGCTACCTGAAGCGCTGAAGCATCTACTGCAGCCAACCAGCAGATCTTTGACCATTAGCAACTCACACACCTATGCACGTGTCACTCACTTGGTCTATAAGTGAAGTGACTCACATGGAATGCTCTCTTTTGTTCCTCCCTCTCATCCTCCTGCCCTTCATCTCTTTCTCCCTTCTTCCTTCACTTCCATTCTCTTCCTCCTTCCTTCTCTCTTTTCCCCCTGTTTTTGGGTGGTATTTGCATTAGAACTCAGAGCTTTATGCTTGCTCAGCATACTTGCTTGATTCTACTAGTCGAATTATATATACCTCCAATCCAGCTTTTTTTTTTGCTTTTTGGACATGGAGTCTTTCAGCCTTTTTCTGACTGAGCTGGCTTCAAACTTCAATCCTCCCAATTTCAGCCTCCTGATTAGCTAAGATTATAGGCCTCAGCCACTATCCTCATATCCTTCCTTCCTTCTTCTTCTTGGAAAAAAATTGTAATAAGTACATATTGTGTCCTGCAAAGTATTAAATGCTGTAAATTCAATCTTCTTTTTATTTATTAATGAACATATGGGTAAAGGATTTAATAATGTAAGAGCTCGAGTACAGAACCATGAGCAAGACAGATTTGAGACAAGGGACTCCCTTCCAGAATGTGCTTTTAGATGGGCTCGGGGAACATTTAGGTTGAAAGATATAAGGGTCAGAGAAGTGCACTGACTTGAATTTTGATTGAGATGAGAACTTTTCCCTAAGCTCTGAGGGGGTAATCACTTAGCCTTATTCTGTGTATCAGTGTAACAGGAGAGTTGAGAGAACAAGGACTAATGCTAAAGGAAGGAAAATTTTATTACTTTCACCTCTCATTAGCCTTCTATTCAGTGGACTTTTTATTTTTTTTTCAAATTTTTATTATCAAACTGATGTACAGAGAGGTTGCAGTTTCATACGTTAGGCATTGGATACATTTCTTGTACTGTTTGTTACCTTGTCCCTCATGCCCCCCTCCCTCCCCCCTTTCCCTCCCCCCCAGGTGTTCAGTTCACTTACACCAAACAGTTTTGCAAGTATTGCTTTTGTAGTTGTTTCTCTTTTTTTACCCTGTGTCTCTCAAATTTGGTATTCCCTTTGAATTTCCTACTTCCAATACTAGTAAACACGGTTTCCAATATACTCAGATAAGATTACAGAGATAGTGTAGGTACAACCACAGGAAGGTGATACAAGAACATCATCAATAATAGAAACTACACATACACATAGGACGTTGAAAGTAGTTACAACTGTGATATAACAATTGTTTCCTAAGTGAAGTGAGCCAGACCCAAACAAACATGGACTCTATGGCCTCCCTTATTGGGAATAATTAGTACAGGTTTAGGCAAGCCATAGCAGAGCATCACAAGGCCCAATAGCTATACCCTTATGAACACATAAGATGATGCTAAGTGAAATGAACTCCATGTTCAGTGGACTTTTTAAAATGAAGATTCTGTCAGATGCTTGGACTTTCTATGCTAATTTAAGAAAATGCATACCTTTATTGTGATTTAGAATTGCACAAATAATTTCAAATTCACACATTTAATGTTCAAGCAAGGAATTATTGAAGATATCCACCTTGATTAATATTAAGCATTGATCTTTCCTGGTACAAACCTGACTCAGCCTAGCCTGGACATGGGACAAAAAGAGAAGGGCAAGAATAGCCTGCTTCTTATGATCTCATCAGCTTCATTTTCCTGCAATGGGAGAAGAGAAGGGAGAAGTAAGGGCTTGCAACATTCTTATTCTTCAGGGTGGTTTCACACCATGGGCCTAGAGAATATCTTGTTATTTCTGTGGCATATACTTTAGGCTTTACCTGGGTTCCACACTGGATTGTCTCACTTGAGAGTCCACAAGAAGGGATAGGTCTTCATTTTTGGTGGCCACTGTCATTCCTTCCTCAGTGACATTGGTAGGATTCCTTGATACCCTCAACCTTTCTCTTTCTGTGGACATTCACTGCCTTTCCAGGCAGCTCCACTGGCCAGAATAGGACCCAGGTATTGATTCTGCCTCTCTCTCTCCCACATGGCCTGTATCTGGCCCTGGCAAAGGCCAATGGTGCATCTCAATGGGAACAGCAGTGCACCAACCCCTCTCTTGCTTGTGAGATTTTCTGTGTGGATGCTAGATACTGTCTTCAAATTTCTCAGATGAGGACAGCATGCAAGTTCAAGTTTGAAATTACAGGACATGCAGTCCAACTTTTATTCCTCTGCTCCCATTTCGTAAATGATGACAGGCAATCAATTCTCCTCTCAATCTACACTACGTGCTTCCCCCATCCCTGTACATGGGTAAAAATACTCAGAAGTGAGAAACCAACAAGTCACTAGGGAATCACTCCTGTTATCATAGGTATTCTGGAGGCTGAAATCTGAGGAACAAGGCTCAAAGCTAGCTGGGGCAGGAAAGTCCATGAGACTCTTATTTCCAATTAACCACCAACGAGCTAGAAGAGGAGCTGTGGCTCCAGTGGTAAGCTCAATGATGAGCACAAGCAGCCCTGGGGGCCTGACTTCAAGCCCCAGTACCTATGCACATCCCTCCACCCCCCCACCCTGAAATCAGTAAAGTGATATTGTAAGGTTGTTCAAGCAAACAAGGTTGTGATGCATGGAGAAGCATGGCTATGACACTCCCAAAGGAAAAAGGCCTGTGAAAAGGCAGGGAAGGGTGTGATGGAGGTGAATGTCATTTTCCCCCTTTACCATAGATAGCCTGTTGGTATTTGCTGATGCCAGCTTGCTTTATCCTGTTCTGTGACATTCTTCAGGCTGTGAAGTATTTATGAATGGAAGGGGTTGCTGGCAATGAGGAGAGGAGCTGGGGTTGGGACTGGGCTGATGCTCTGGCTCTTAGAATGTCCTTCTCATGTCTCTAACTCTTGCTCCTTCATAACTGCTATGTAAGGGAAATAGGTCATTTTGAGGATGGGAAAAACATTCCCAATCATATATATATGTATATATATATGTATATATATATGTAAGTTTAAATATATATATATACATGTATTTAAACTTATAAGTTTCCAAGAATTTCAGCTTGCTAGTCAGAAATTTCACACCCTAAATGAAGTTGGCGAGAAGCCTAGAACTCGCCATTTTCACTTTATCTACTAAAATTCTCACATGGATTTACTTAAAGAGTAACTAGGGTATTAACATACCCTTTGGGCTTAAGATTCATTTGCATGTGAGCCATTGGCAAGATTATTTACTTACCATGTGAACTCTGAGTTTGGTTTTGTTATTACAAAACTGCCTTAAAAATCAAATGTTCATTTCTTTTTAGGATGCCCTATGATGAGAAAACATTGATACTCTTACACAAATGTATAGAGTTAATGATTTTTTGAATAGCATTCCCATTTTATATAATCTTTGTAGAAATAAAATATTATAGTGTTTCCCCTTACTGGATGCAGGAGAATCTTGTTAAGTAGTTAAGTCACTTGCATAAAAGAGTCTGAGGAGGCTTAATCCTCTCCAATTGGATATGGTAATTTAATATATTAGTTACACTTCAATAGAGGAGTAGAAACTTCACAGGATAAGCAAAAATGCTATTGACTTTCCATCTTCTAGGAGCTATGTGTGGAATCCATAGCTGCATACCCCATGTAACATCACAGAAGCCTTCATAACAACACAGTCAGTTGTCCTTTTATATTATGTGGCTCTGCATTTGTGCATTCTCCTACTTATTAAAATGTATTTGGAATCTCAAACCAAATATTCACAATGGTCTTCAGGCATCACTGGACATTTGTGATAATGAAGGATTCAAGCCATTCAAGGAACACTTGTCCAGCTGAAGTCACATCAGGTGCACCTGCCTTCTTATTTTAGTTCTCGGCTACAGGTTTCTTTCTCATAGTCAAGTTAGGGCCAAGTTTGTTTTTTTTTTTTTTGTGTGTGTGTGTGTGTTGGTTTGTTTTCTTTTGTTTTTGTGTTTTCTTTGAATGGTGTGTGTGTGTGTGTGTTTACGCATGTGCACGTACACACACCCACCATTACTAGGGCAGTAGAAACATGTTTGGGAGGGTGAGCAAAGAGTGGGTACAGGAATGGAAAAAGGAAGGGTAAGCAGATGTTGTCATTATATTCAATGTACATTATGTAAAAAGTGAACTATGTAACTTGGTAGAAACAGGAGAAGGAAAAGAGGTGAGAATGAAGGAGAAATTGACGAAGAACCATTGTACTCACAACTGGACTTACGGAACTGTTATCCATTTGTACAACTTCTTAAAGATATCTAGAATAATTAAAACCCCAGTGGCTTGTGGGAACATAAGCCTCTATTTTCCATAGGACCGATAGGTCTGTCTTCACCAATTTAGTGTCTGTAGTGTTGTACATTGCTAGTAACAGAAATCTGGAGTCAAGTCCCACTCTGTTCTCTACTTGTCCTCCTGTGCCAATTTGCAAAGCCATTGAACCGTCCATTCTTTTTAATCTAAAAATCTTGGATATGCCACTAGAATGTTCTAAGCATGACCACAGTGAGGTTTGTTATTTGGAAGGATGATTGATCTTGCTACAGAAGAGAATAGGTCAGGGAAGGTGAGAAGCCCAGGAAGCAGGAGATCTTGGAGACCATGCATGAGGCAATGGCAGCAAGGTATGGAAGGTGGGTGAGGAGATGGGGAGTCGGGTGTATTGTGAAGTACAGAGAAATCAGTCATACAGCAGACAGATTGATCGATAATAGAATGATCCTGACTGGTCAGATGCTTATTCTGGCTCAGAGGTGGGTGATAAGAGTGTGATTTCTTTCCTTCTATTTTGGGAACATTTGTGAGACTCAGTAGAAAAAAATGGTATGTGGAGTTCCAGTTTCTACACCTGAATGTAATTTCACTCCAGAACTACTTTCTTGAATAATTGCTTATTTTTATTTTTTTTCTGCCAGTACTGGGGATTGAATGCAGAACCATGTGTTCTAGCTTGAATTTTTCACTTCAGGCTGAAGCTCTACTACTTGAATCATTTCTCCACTTCTGAATTCTTGCTGGTTTAGTTAGAGATAAGACTTTCATAAACTTTCTTGCCTGGGCTGGCTTCGAACCTCAATCTTCAGATTTCACTCAGCTCTTGAATATATAGGATTACACTGGCCAGATAGCAATTGATTTATTGTTTTTACTGCTTTTAAGATTATAGTTTGAAAATATATCCAGGGCTTTGTTGGTACTGATATTTTCTTACTTCATCATACCACACAGACACAGAGAGCAAAATATAGGCTTAGAAAGTTTAGAGTCCATTATGAATTATGTGATAGAAAATGGATAATACTAATATTTATTCCTTACTTCACATCATAGTACCATATTTTATATATCTCTCTGATATGTTTATTGGATACAATTATGACATTATTTTCTGGGAAGATTTTTTTAATTTGATAAAAAATCTGTTTAAAGATACTTATTGTTCTGAAAACAACTTTCCCAATTACTCATTTGAGGTAATTTCTACAACAGAGAAACTTAAACTGGTGTTCTCTTGACCCTGTTTATTTTATCATTTGTTCTGAGCAATGAGTGGATGTGTGTGCAAAGTGAATTTGATACTGTTAAGATATGCTTTTCCTGTTTGCGTAGCAAAATATCTGAGTAGGAGTCTTCAATATTGAAAGGGTCTATGGAAAATCTGAAAGTTGGCAGATCAAGGCTCAGGTGCCCACCTGCACAGTGAGAAACAAAACACAATGCTGGAAGTATTACCTATGGGTATTCAGCCAACCTACCAAGCATGAAGGCCTGAGTACAAACCCCTAGTACCACTAGGTAGGTGGGTGGAAGAAGGGATACTATTCACAGGACATCTTTTTCTAAACATACAAGAAGCTGCTAATGTATCATTCAATGCTCTGTAATGTTGTATGCCTGTCTGTTGGTTTTCTACCAATGGATTATGACAATTCATAGTGTACTAGCTTCTCCTTCCTCATTGGTCTGTGTTGGATTTCAATGCAAAAATGATGTCTGTTCAACCCATCCCTTCAGATCTGCAGACAATATTTCTTTAGTACTTCATCATGAGCCAGACATTGTGCCCTGTGGGAGGGATTCAACAGAGAGCAAGAAAGCCTAAAGGAGGCTACTGTCTACTGGGAAGGACAAAGATTAATTAGGAAACAAGATCAAACTTCATTATTTGCTCAGATTATGACACATAAAGCATCTCAAAAGTGTTGATATAATTAGATTTTTTTTCTAAAATCAATAGGCTTTCATAAGCATAACAGAGAAGTTGCTACATAAAGTCAATTGTCTTAGGAAACCATATTTTTATTACAGAGCCTGATGCATAATGAAGCTGTGGAAATTGGTGCTGGAGTCTTGGCACATATCCCATTCAGTACCGGCAGAAAGCCTGAGTGGTGTAACTCAGTGGTAGAGTACTTGCCGGACATGCACAAAGCTTGCACTATAAGAACCTTATATCTTTGAGAGGAAGGGAGGATAGAAGGGTAAACAGGAGAAAATGAGGGATATGGTAACAGTGTTTAAAAACAAATGTAGTCATTACCTTATTTATGTAACTACCACTCCCTTGCTCATCACCTTTTCAATAAAGATTTTAAAAACAAGCCAAGTATGTGATATCAGGCAGAACAAGGTAGATAATCAATTGGTAAAGGTTCCATTGACAGTTTTCTTTTATTGCCCAATCAATGGAAAACACCACTGGTATTTTCCAAACTTCAGAAATAGGAATGTGTTGTACTAGCTCCACTGAAGTCAGAACTCCAGCCAGAGAAAAAAGAAGACTCTCCGCCAAAACCAAAACACTTTAATTAGTCGTTTCATTGCAAGATGTTGAAACAGCTCCAGACTTAGGAATCTAATGCCTTCAGAGTCAGAACAGCTTAAATAAGAGGAAAAAAAGAGATGTTTCATTTTTTAGGAGTTTGATCTGAATCCAGTTTGGAGAAGAAAACCCCAAACCTTTTAGAATAATACATATAGCAACAGTAGAATGTTATGAGAAGACCTAGACTCTGTGTGAAATCTATTTTTTTTTAACTTTCAACTTTCATGATCAAGACAGATGTTTAAATGGTTCTTTCAAATAGTTTAGTTAATACTTAGCATTGCTTGTGAAATATTGTTTCAAGTAAGTTGTTTATATGTTCTTTAAAAGGCTCGATTGTAGAAATCTCCTGTGGACAAATGACTTTCTATTGGCACTGAGTCCTGGAACAAAAATCATAGCTAAAAGAACTGGAATCTTTTGTGTTTTAAAAATTGTAAGGAAAATGATTTGGGAGAGAAACTTTTAATTTTCAGATTATAAGAATGCATTGACATTTGTCGGAATAGGAAGTTAAATATTTAGGCATAGTTTTCTCCCTCCTATCAAAGTCAACAAAGACTTTAAAGTGAAAGGAAGATGAGAAACTATTGATTTTTATGTTTACATTTGAAGAAGAAACAGGAAAAAGGAAAGAAAAATAAGAGACTGGGCTTTTGTACAAAAGGAAGTTCAGGTTATTTAAAAAAAACAACCTGAGAGCAATATATCAGGGAATCCAGATCCTTATAATGATTGCATCTGTATGACAAGTAACAATCTCAAAATTAATTATTAAAATATATTCTATTATGTGCATTAATCATTAGGTGATTAATTTACATAAAAGGAAATGAGATAATACTTAATTCATATCACCTCTCTGTATAACCAGTAAGATTTTTCACAACAACAAGTGAATTCTAGGGAGTGAAAGAGTATTTTTGTACAATTTTATTCTTTCTCCATTCATTATGTACAACTTCTAAATTATCACAGTTCTTCAGATATGCTGTATGTTTCGATCCCTCTCTATTCAAGCACATGTTGTCCCTCCTCCTGGCTTATCTTGGCTTGCTGTTCCAGACTTCAATAATGCTTTTAGTATGTGTAGTGCTAGAGATCAAGCCTAGGTCTTATACATGAGAAGCAAGCACTCTTATACTGAGCTACATGTCAGCTCTTGTTTTTTATTTGTTTATTTTGTTTTTGTTTTGTTTTATTTTTGAGACAGGATCTCGTTATATAGCACAGGCTATGCTTGAACTCTCTTACATAGCCTAGGCTTACCTAAATTCAAAATTCTTTTGTATCTATCTCCTGAGATCTGCTGCTAAAAGTCAATGCGACTACATTTGTTCCTATCCTCCCTTGCCCCAGTGATGAAAATTGAGCTCATACATAGCTTTGCACTCTGTAGATGTCACACCACTGAGCTAAATCCCAAGCCCCTTCAATAACATAAAGGATGGCAAGAATCTACCTCTTTACTCCATCTTATTGTGGAGAGAGAAAAAAAAACCTGGAGAAATGAGTAAGGAAAACAATGAAGGAAACCTGCTAAAAGGAAAAATATACTCTAAAGAGCTATGAGGAAGTACTGGAAAAATCAATACCAATGTGAAGAGGTCCCTGAAGAAATGAAAGTAGTATTGAGGAAAAAGACTAAGAAAACACATTGCCACTAGTAAAATACCATAACACAAAATTCACTTGAAGAGACAACAATATGTTGTTTTTCTGAGGACATAAAAATCATTTTCAACTATTAATAAATAATAACCGAATTCTGTTATGACTCCTCAGTAAAAGTGAAGTTCCCCAACTTTTATCATACTAAACAGTGATATGTGAAAGGGGCTGACTCTACCCCCTAAGAATCCATAGTATAAAAATGGCTTTCCCATTTTATTCATGTATATTGATTTATTCATTTGTTTTGAATTGTGGTCTCATTGAGCAGTTGAGGCTGGCCTCAAACTCACAAATCTTCACTGTTCATATACCAAGTATTGGGATGAACAGACATGCTGCATTACCATTTTTACAGATTTCCTTAGCCTATAAAATTGTACAAAATAGTGGACTTCATTATGACATTCTTGTACATGTGTAGAATATATTTTGATCAATTTCTTCAGCATTCAAAACATTTGTTCCTGAAGCCCACATGGGAATAAGAAGTGTTGATAAAGGAACTTGGAAGATTTTTCTAGTGACTGAAAGGTCTGAATAGGAAGTGGTGGACCTAGGGACTTAGGATACTCCATTTCTTCTTCCACACCAATGAGATTGAAAGGAGGAAGGGAAGATACAGGAAGTAACTGTATGGTAAGGTCTATACTGGAAAATAAAAGAATTTGCTCCTTGATGAGTGGCAGATACCAGCCCATGAAGACTGCAAAGTAAAAGTACAGGAAAATAGTCAATCATCTTTGGAAGGCAAGAAACATTTTATTCACCTCTGGTTCTGCAGCACCAGAGGTGAATTAAATATGGATAACATTTTACATACATTAGGAGGTCAGAATTCAGAGATGTTAAGAGAGAAAGGAAAACGTGAAGAAAAAATAATGATAAATTATCATTGAATAGGTGATATCACATATGAGAAAAATCACAACAACCAGAACCACAAACTGTATGCCAGAGGTGTCTATTCTCTAGGGGAGCAAGAAAAACAAGTTGTATGTGGATTGATAAAAATCTACATATACAACAAAGGAAAATGAGTAATACAATGTAAAAATGTTAATACAAAGAAGCAGAAATTACAGATGATAATATATTGTTACAAGGAAAGATTTGATGCAAGTTTGAGAGTATAGCAGAGTATTTCATGGACATAATTAATTCAAATAAATAGTGTTCCTGTGCAGGCAATTTGAAGATATGAACATGACTGTAATATAATATTTGATATCAAAGACATCACAATTACAAGTAAATATGGATAGGTAAACATTTTACTAAAGTAAAATAGTTAAATAAACTATAAGTGCAATGTCCAAAGGCTGGTAAATGCATTTCCTGGGCTGTCAAAAAACAAAGTACTAGAGACAACAGAAATATATTGCTTCACCATTGGGAACCTCGGACTTTGAATCTAGACATCTGCCAAGCATCTGAGAGGTAGCTTTTGAGAATGGGGGGAAATCTGTTCTAGACCGCTCTGTTAGCTCCTTGCTGCAGTGTGTGCTGAGAATCTTTGACATTCCTTGACTTGCAATTGTATATTCCTATCTGGGTAAATATTTCTCTTCTTTTAAAGTTTTATCATTTTAAAATTAAGTATTTGAATTGTATTATAAACTAACAAGTCGAATTCTAACTCCTTTGTACAGCTATTTAAAGATAATTATACAAACAAACAAACAAACAAAAGGAAAAACAACTGCAGGGCATAGGTGGCTCATGTGTGTAATCCTAGCTACTCACAAGGCTAAGATATGAGGATCATGGTTCAAAGCCAGCCTGGACAGGAAAGTCTGTGTGACTCTTATCTCCAATAAAACTACTCAAAAAAAAAAAACAAAAACAAAAACAAAACACCTGAAAGTGGAGATCTTTCTCAAGCATTAATACAAAGGAAGCTCACAGATAAGCACCTTGGCCCTGGGACAGGCACCAAAAGCAAAACCAACAACAAAAATTGATCATTTGCAAGACTCTAATTATAAATTAAGTCACAGTCACAGGGACTTTAATATCATTTTAGTAGCCACAGACCAACCTGTAACAGGCTATTCCTATTCTTATAAGAATCCATAGTTAGCTGGGTACTGGTGACTCATACTTGTGATCCTAGGTACTCAGGAGGCTGAGATCTGGGGTTCATAGTTCAATCTCATCCCAGGTGGGAAAGTCACTGAAACTTGTATCTCCAATGAAACAAAAAAGCCCAAAGTGGTACCGTGATTCAAGTGGTAGAACAAAACGCTCAAGGGCTGCACAAGGCCCTGAGTTCAAGCACAGGACCTGCACACAGACATACAGATACACAATGTAGATGGACACCACTGACCTTTAAAAAAGAATTCTGAACAGCTTCATATAGGAAATGAATCATGAAATTGACAGCTTTGCTGAAGTACAGTAGCCTTTCTAATGAACAAGCCTGTAATTAGGAACACACAGACATTCTTTGTTATTTTTCAAATGAACTAGGATTGGCAAGAATATCTCTGCAGAAATTGCTTTAGTTCTAAAAAAAAAAAGCTTGGTATTTTCTTATAAACAAGAATAAGTTCTTCTACACTTCAGAAGGAATGTTTTTTTTTTTCAAATATATAAGGGATGTGCTTCATCAATTAATTCCTTATTCTGTGCTTGACAACCTATTAAAGTCATTACATATTTTTTCTTGCCAGTCTTGGGGCTTGAACTCAGGGCCTAAGAACTGTCCCTGGCTTCTTTTTGCTCAAGGCTATCACTGTACCACTTGAGCCACAGCACCACTTCTGACTTTTTCCTATATATGTGGTGCTGAGGAATTGAACCCAGGGTTTCAGGTACACAAGGCAAGCACTCTACCACTAGGCCATATTCCTCACCCTAAAGTCATTACATTTTGATCAAGAAAAAAATCACTTTTACATGCTTTCAGAATAGACATTTTAATGTGATTCAGAAACCCATTTTAGTATTAAGAAGTTTTTTCATCTTATCTAAATCTCCTATACCATTCCCAGAAATAATAAAGGACAATTGGCTAAAATTCTCTGTGGAACATACTTATTTATTCACTCTTCCATTCAACAAGTTTTATTGAGCATCTTCTACTGGGAGACAAGCCCAGGGGATAAAACAAGACAGTCCCAGCTCTTTAAAATTACTTTCATAACCTAAAGATGTTTGATTTTTCTTTTTATATATCAGTTTTTCCAACCCTTAATTTCTACCTTTACTCCTCCCAATCACACTTGCTATGTGATACCTGGAAAAATCAGCAAAATCCTATTAAAATATTTTTAGAATCTGTAAAAGTCAAGGCAACTATAATAATTAAGTTATTTTAAAGTTTGAATAAACTTGTGAGGGATTAACAAATGCTACATTTTACCATAGTCATTGTTATTTCTTCATAACTGCTAACTCCCATTAGTGAGGACAGCCACTGGGGACTTGCAGCTATTTACACTTAAATTAATTATAATTAAACTAACTTAAAAACTAGTCTAAGTGAACACAATGCCCAATAAAACACATGGATAGTGGTCACCATATCAACAGAGTGGTATATATGGAATATTTTCATTATTGTAGAAAATTCTATTAGACAGCATAGGGTCTATAGCCCTCAGATAAGATGAAAAGACAGAAAGAAACACAGCAAGGAGGACAGAGGTTCCCAACATACCACTTATTACACAATTTAGTAAAACCCAGCCAGGTTCATTCTGGATAGTTTGCTGAAAGTTTTGTGTGTACAGTCTTTTTTTCTGAGCCCTCTTCTTACTTTCTTCCTTCGTTCATTTTGTCTTCCCTTCCTCCCTTCCCCCTTGTTGTCTTTCTTTCTTTCCTTCTTTCTTCCTCCTCCTTCTCCTTTTTCTTGCTCTCTCTTTCTTCCCTTCCTTCCTTTCTCTCTCTCCTTCCTTCCTTCCTTTGTTCTTTCCTTCCTTTGTTCCTTCCTTCCTTCCTTCCTTCCTTCCTTCCTTCCTTTCTTTCTTTCTTTCTTTCTTTCTTTCTTTCTTTCTTTCTTTCTTTCTTTCTTTCTTTCTTCTTCTTCTCCTTCCTTCCTTCCTTCCTTCCTTCCTTCCTTCCTTCCTTCCTTCCTTCCTTCCTTCCTTCCTTCCTTCCTTATTTCCTTCATTTCCCTCTTTCTTGTGTGTGGAGACTGGGACTTGAAGTGTGAAGACTGGGACTTTAACTCAGGGACTCACACTTGCTTAGCTTTTTCAGCACAAGGATGGAACTGACACTTGTGCTATAGCTCCACTATAGCTCCATTTTACTGGAGATTAGTCTCAAATTTTTCTGCCTAAGCTGGCTTTGAATAGTCATCCTCAGATCTCAGCCTCTTGAGCAGCTAGGATTTCAGGTGTGAGTCATCAGCTTCCAGCTGGCTGTGCCCTTTTTGAGATGCTCTGAAACAATATTTAAGAACACATTCTCTTTTAGACAAATAAACATAGAAAAGGGAGGGGCATGAAGTCATAAAATTCAGCATACATTATGCAAAATTTTATTGGAACTAGGGAAGGGAAAGGGAATATCAAAATCGAGAGACAAAGGAGAAAAATACAAACCAAGGCAACAGCAATACTTACAAAACTATATGGTTTAAACCAACTGCACAACTCTTGGGTGGGGAGGGAAATGGGGAGAAGTGAGGTGGGGGAAAATGAAGGAAGAGGCAACAAGTTGGATAAGAAATGTATGCACTACCTTAGGCATGAAACTGCAACCCCTCTGTACATCACTCTGACAATAAAGAAATGAAAAAAAAATAAAAATTGAGGGAAGGATTTGGGATGTAAGGGATGAAGGAGAATGAAGAAATGGGGTAACATTGATCAAGATTCATTATAGTCATCTAGTCTTTTGTTGAATGGCTACTCCTGTGTATAACCACTTAAAGATAAAAATAAAATTACTACAAAAAGAACATGTATTCTTGAGTTCAAATGTTTGAGTTTGGATCCTGGATCTATTATATACTGGTTACTATGTGATTTGGGACACATTTCATTATCTCTCTCTTCTTTTATTACCTCTCATACAAAATGAGGACAATATAATACTTACCTTATCTTCAAATATCCATCAATCACAGAGCATAATGCTTGAGCACCTGAAGGACTGAAAGAAACAAAATGACAAGGAAGTGAGACAGGCACATGTGGCCTGTGTGCATGTAGCCTTCACACAATGGCAGCTCTCCCTTTGCCTGCAAAATTTTTGGAGTATTTTTTCCACTTAAATTTTCTCAGTCTCCATTTACTTATTTTAAAAATGGAATTAATGTTGTGTATTTCTTAAGGTTGGGTTGAGCCTGATGTGAGATAATGTGTGCAATACAAGCATCTAATAACAGTTCCCTTCCTTCCCTGCTGTTTCTTTATTAAACCCTTTACAAAGTACAAGTCATGTTAAATATTATAGCCAATTGTCCTTCAGGATTATCTAACCTTGCATGTGAACAGAAAACAAAAATAATCCAGAGTCCTCTAAGATAACATAAAAATTGTGTGAAGCGGATAATTCATTTTCCTTCCTGACATTCTGATTCTCATATTCTGTGCTCTTAGGGCAACACATACTACTGATCATTTTCAATTACCTAAACAAAGGAAGGGAGGAATGGTGAGAATAATCTAATGTGACAGGTAACCCAAACCATGGATGGGTGGAAAATCATTAATATTCATTTATTTTAAAATCTTTATTGATTCAATATCCATGTATCAAGTCTTCCAGACAAAGCATTATGTTGGGTTCTACTTACCCTTCAGAATAATTTTGGCAGATGATTTGCCCTACTAATTATTTAGTTTGAGCTCATATTTAAATTGTTTTCATTCCCTAAACATGAAGTGACTAATTTTAGAAGATGGGGCAGCCTAACATAGGGTACAGTTGAGATGAGATCCAAAATTCTTTCCATCAATAGCCTGTGTGTAATTTCATAAGGACTTCTCAGGAATAAAGTAATGTTCCTTATCAGTATGGAATTTTAGTATACTCTAAGCGGTACTTTCTGCTAGTCTCAGAGAACTTGAAAGGCTTGTCTTTGTAATTGAGCACTATTCACTTTATATAGGCTGCAGTAATGACCTTGAATAAGGTACCTCCAACAGGCCATGAGAGACTACTGAGGGCAGGGATAGAAACATTTACCCACCACAAACATGCAGGTAGCATCTGGTGCTGGAATGACAATACAAACACTCAGCCAAATCACCTTCTTTTTTTGTGTGTGAGTCTCTTTCTGGAGTACAGGATGGTGGGACCAGTCTATTCTACAAAGATAAGATCATTAAGTTGGTTCCAGGAATATATGATGAAACTGTCTTGTTTAGGTTATTGGATTTCAATGTAGGTTTTCTTAGGCTGCTGCCTAAGGAAATGAGGTGACAAAGGGCACTGAAGGCAAATCTAATTCATGACACATTTCTTTTGTTGAAGCAGGCCACCTTCTGAAATCTGTCAGTGTGGTTTTAGATGTCACAGTGCTTTGGGAGTTGGGGTGGGCATGTTCTAGTTCTCTTCTTGGATAGCATTTGGAAATATCTATCTGCTTGAGGGTATGCCATCTGCATAGAACATTGTAGTATCAAATGGGAATGAGTTCGTCCTACTTGGTGGGGTAGGAAGTAGAATGATAACTGAGGAGTTTGAGGGGAAGTAATCATTGACTCAATGCACTCTTGAGCCTGTGATTGGGGTACATATTACGTTATTATTATTACTATTATTTTACAATTTTTATTTTTTATTGTCTAGGTGATATATAGAGGGGTTACAGTTTCATACATAAGACTTCACACATAAGGCAGTGAGTAGATTTATTGTAAAACTTGTTATCTCCTCCCTCATTTTTCTCCCACCTTCTCCCCTCCCCAATTCCCTCCCTTTCCCGCCTCCCCACCCACCCCCATCCCGCCAGCCCTGAGTTGCACCGTTGGTTTCCAGTATATTGTTTTGTAAGTATTGCTGTTGCATTGGTTGGCATCTGGTCTCAACATTCACCTTTTGCCTCACCATTTTGATGTTCCTCTTCCCCTCCCTAATTCAGACAAGCATATATACAATACCCAGGCTACCAAAATCAGATACAGTGATAACAGAAAAATATGGAATGCTTCACAAATTTGTGTGTCATCCTTGTGCAGGGGACATACTAATCTTCTCTGTATCATTTCAATTTTAGTATATGTGCTGCTGAAGCGAGCACGTATTATTTTACATTTTTGCATCATTATTGGCAAAGTTCAAAATGAACAGAGAATAATCTGATGTGGCATTTATGTTCAGCTGAGAGTTCAAAGAGAATACCTATAAGTAGGATATTCAGAAACATATGGTTGGGAACACTTTTCTCTCTAAATTGTGACATACATGGGTGCCAGTAGCACTCTAAGATGGATAGAAGACAAGGAAATATTGTATTTTTTTTCTGTCTCATGCCAACTCATCAAAATGTACCTTTTAATCTTTCCTCTCTCATACAATCAGTACATGAGGAAACATACACATTTCTCTTCATAATCTATCCTGAATCCATATAGGACATGATGAATTAAGTCCTGTTCCAAACCCCCACATTTGAAAAAAATTCTTTATCTTCTGTCATGAAAAAAAATAAATGTCAACCAAAAGAAAATGAAGGGGGCTCTGGTAAGTGGAGAATCTAATTGCTCATTTCAATCACTCTCACACAAAATGTCTGGCTAAAGGATGGGGCAGGCAGAACAAGCAGTGTTTGGGCCAAGAAAATTAAAGGAAAAAGAAAGGGGAAAATTATTCCAACAAGAGTTCTATAGAGAAATGGCAACAGCTGCTGCATTTTCTCCAGCCTGTTATCTCTTTCAACCAGACCAAAGACAATCCAGCTCTTGGCTTAATTAATCACTTGGTGGTTTTGATAGTAGAAGAAAATGGGGCTCATACCTACTGCTTTCTTAGACAAAGTACAAATTTCTGAACGAGTAGAATGCGTGTCACTTGAGGGAAAAATGTAACATGCAAAGAGAGAAATATGGCTTTCTTATTAAGCTCATTCCACTGTCTTTTGGTGACATTGTAAGGTAAGTTTTCCAGGCCCCCATTCTCAGCCCATGCTGACTGCTCAGCACTCTACTACATCAAAATTCAGATTAGCAAAGCTGCCTCAAAGTTGTATCCCGATATCTCTTCTCAAGTTCCACGCTTTCATTCAAATAAGGCTATAGTTTGAGTAATAGTTTGATCCCCATCCAAACGCATGTTGAATTTAAGTCCCAAATAGGATGATGTGGAGAAGTAGTTGGGCCTTTAAGAGATGATTGCACCATTAAGAAGGACTTCTTTTTCTCTTTTTACTGAATTCTCATTCTCACAGGACCAGAGTAGTTACAGTAAGAGTGGGTTGTTGATGAGGCAGCCTGTCACCCCCTTCTCTGGCTACCATACTCTACTTCCACGTGGGCCCCCTTGTTTCACACTTCCCACCATGAGATGTACCAGCTAAGAAGATATTGACACTGTGTACCTTCAGAACTGAGCTCCAAAATAAATCTTTCTTTCATAAATTATATAACTTCAGGTACTTCATTCAAGGCCACAAAAAGCAGACTTGGACAAATGACTCATAAAATTCCCATCCACCAGACCATTCTTACTAAGGAGGTCTATATTATCCAGATTGTGCCTTAATAGTCAATCTCTTCTTAGTCAGAGGGATCCATGGCTGAGGAAGAAACCCAGGTCCCCATCCAGATTAAATTTGAGCCTTACTAGGTTAGTTTGTGTTTTAAAAATGTGTGCAATTTTGTTGCAAAATTTAAGGAACTACTTTCTCATTTAACTGAATAATATCTATGGGAACATATGGTTTAATTTTTTTTCAATGAGAAGGGTAGGAAATAAAAGCAGATCTTGAAACATAGGCATCCAGGTGATCAGAAAGGCTCAGGCCTTCATTTACTCATGTCGGTTACAACATGCCACTTAATACAAGGAAGAGCAGACATTTTGCGGATGAGAAGGCAGAATCCCTGCCCTAGATGAGCTCACCATCTGGTACATAAATAATGAATAAGATACAATTTGTGCTCAATGTTCTCAGGCCATGAAAATGAAAAAGTGGAAGCATTTTATAGATAATAAGGAAAGATTGGAAAGGAGGTAAGTTTTCTGCTTTTCCAGGCTCAATTGGCATTTTAGGAATGAAGAGCAGAGGACAGTACCATTTTGGTGGAAGAGGACACTCAAGTGCAGTAAGATCATTAAATGCTTAGGATTGGGGACAAGCAGAGATGGAAGGGAAAGCATGTGGAATTAAGATCATCCAGGGTCCTGGTAGAAATAGATCAGTATGTGTATTACTTAGAGTTTATCAGGAAAATATGAAAGATGTTTATTATGGGTCATTATGGGAGATCAAAATTTGAGTATTTGGTTCCATTTTCTGTGGTAAAAAAATGGCAAGACTATAGAAATTTATTCTTTTAGGACTCTGGAGGATAGGCTGCATCTGCAACTCCTCCATGAGTGAGTCTTAGGGATACAATCGAGGCATCAGGAGGGTTGTTCATTCTGAAGGCCCATCAAACGTATGGTTTTTAATTCTTCCAGCTTTCATTGGCTGTGGCTTTCCTTGGCTTGCATCATTAGCACCCTGATTTCTGCTTCTGCCATTCCCATGTCTTATTCTCTACTATATCTAAAGCTCTTTCTCTCTTTGTCAGGCAAAGATAATTGTGATTTAGCCCATGGGATACTCCAGGATAATTTTTCCACCTCCAGACTTTTAACCTAACTGTATGTTCAACATTGTTCTTGTCATATAGGACAGTAACAGATTTCAAGGGATAGAATATGGATATCTAGTCCTGCCCAGTGTGGGGTTGCTTGGTTTCTTGTTTGGTAACCATTACATGGTCTGCAGTCATCTGGACCTCAGTCAGGGTCTTTTACCTCTTCTTTTTGAGGGAGATACTGAAGTTTGAATTTAGGGTCAAACTCAGTATTTTTTTGATGGCTAGATAGGGCACTCTATCACTTGAACCATGTCCCCAGCCTGAGGTCTGTGTCCCAGTGTCCTTCTACATATAAATGTATACATGGGCGTAGGATGTTATTGTTTGGATCTAAAATAGCCACTAAAGCCCATATTCTAAAGGAGTGGTTAACCAGCTGTTGGGGTTTTAGGAAAAGATTGTATTATGAGGGTTCTGACTTTATTAAAGTGTTCACCTATGGATAGGTTCATAATTTGATAGGCTGTTGGGTGGTGATTGAAACTTAGGAGATGGGACCTAGCTGAGGGTGTGGGTCCTTGGGAAGTATGTGCTTAGATTCTATGTCCTGCCTTGAACCCCTTCCTCTCTCTTAATTTTATGGCTATCATGAAATGAGCCTTCTCTTCTGGCCACCTACTCTCACCACCATGATATTCTTTGCCTCAGGCCGAAAGCAATGAAGTTAGCCATTCATGGACTGCAACCTCTGATGATGTAAATGGAAATAAACATTTCCTTCTTTAAGTTCACTCTCTCAGGTCTTTTGTCATAGCAATGGAACTCTAACACAGAAGGCAACCAATGAAACACACATTAGATATTAGATTTTGAAATAAACGACAATTGTCAGAGAATTACAACTGCAGACTGAAACCATGGCAGCTAAGAAATATTAGAAACTACAATATCAGCATACGTGAGTGAAGTGCTAGGACATTTGGAAATGTGTATTGTTGTCATTGGTACAGGATCTGATTAACAAGAGCCACAGACAAAGAAATCAAAGCTATCTAGATGTGAGTTGAGGACATAAAAATCCCTCTTTCCTGCTCTGCCTAGGAGCCATTTTTATTTTGTTGTTTGCTTATCCACCCACATTCATGTTATTTTAGCTTGCTCCTTCCACCGAACATCTCTGTGTCTATTCTTGTTCCATCTGATCATTTTTGTCCAAGTTCTGGTTCCCCACAACCTCTTAAACAAATTGTACCAGAAATTTTTTTCCCTTTATTTAATGTCTTGCCTTGCTAATGTTTTTTTTTTTTCCTGATTCAGTCCAAATGGTGAATTCCCATTACTTTCTCCATGAAAACTTCTTTCATACCTCATCTCAAAGCATAGAGGAATCTCTCTCTCTCTCTCTTTTTTTTTTTTTGGCCAGTCCTGGGCCTTGGACTCAGGGCCTGAGCACTGTCCCTGGCTTCTTCCCACTCAAGGCCAGCACTCTCCCACCTGAGCCACAGCGCCCCTTCTGGTCGTTTTCCATATATGTGGTGCTGGGGAATCGAACCAAGAGCTTCATGTGTAGGAGGCAAGCACTCTTGCCACTAGGCTATATTCCCAGCCCGAATCTCTTACATTGCCTGGATTTCCTTTTCTCATAGTTCTTTTTGATCTATTACAATTCATATGTCTTATTCTCCTGCTTCCCACATCACCAGTGCCTGGCATATCATCATCCCCTAAGTCTACCCAGTGTCATCATCAAAGCTGTAGTTAAATGAAGACTCAATATAGTCGCAACCCTGTTGCCCCAAGTGAAATACGAGACACTGTGTAGTTTTGTGTTATACTTGAATATGTTTGCAGTGAAGACAAAACAACAATGAGAGCAGAGGCTAATATTGGAATAGAGGGATCACTCATAAAAGTATAGTGATTATTACTGTTACTGTTATCACTAATTTAGATTACCTTAGTGTTTATTTCCTAAGTCAGTTATTTCTCCTTTGTTTCATTAACTGTTCTTATAGCAAATCCATATCAGGACAGATGAATTTTAAATGGCAGTCCTGCAATTCAATGGCTAACATGTTTTGATTGGGGTCTGACACAGCACTGAGCCCTGAAGGGCATTTATAAAATGTCACTCAACAAGGATAATTCTCTAATCAGAATGAAACATTGATGTCCCAGGATACCTTCAGCTCATGCTGTAGGAGTGACTTTAATTTTAAGACATCAGCATACAGAATAAAAAAGAACAAATTATTAGGAGAGCATCAATGGATAGATGCCACCAAGAGTGCTTTGAATTGATTGCCTAGCTTCAACTATATAAACCATCAGTGGCATGAAACAAAACAAAAAACAACCCCCAAACCTCTGTTTATATAAGCAAGTTGAGTGAGAAAAGTTGTTTGCCTTTTCTGACCTGATATGTGAGTTTGTCACTTTACCAAGGACAAGCAAACCTTTCACAAGATTAAGCTTTTGATAAGTGCTCTTTATGTTTGAACCTGATGTCTCTTGGTACCAAACCATGCATGTATAGGTCTTTCCTCCTTTTTTGTTCTCACTGCCTTAGGGAGTGTTGTGGGCTTTTCTTAAAGAGACATACATCCATGTCTGTGGAAGAGATTAGGCATTTCCAAAATGAAGAAAGCACAGCTGGGAGCCAGGGGCTCCTGCCTGTAATCCAAGCTACTCAGGAGGCTGAGACCTGAGGATCACAGCTTAAAGTGAGCCTGGGTAGGAAAGTCCAGGAGACTCTTATGCCCAATTAAGCACCAGAAAAATAGAAGTAGTGCTAAAGGTCAAAGTGGTCGAGTGCTGGTCTTGCGCAAAAAAGCTCAGGGACAGTGCCTAGGCCCTGAGTTCCAGGGAGAGAGAGACCATTTTCAGTAGTATTTGGCATTTCAAGTAATATGAAGGACACATTCTATTCATGACACAGAATAAATGAATGTGTGAACATACTCCAGATGTAGGGAGGATAAGGAGATGTATGACTTTCTCTTCCTTTAAATATGAGACATAGTTCCTTCTTCCTTAGCCTCTCATAGCTTCTAGTGCCTCTAGGGTCTCTTCTATGAATGTCTATTCAGGCTTTAACAAACAGTACAAGAAATGTATCCAGTGCCTAGCATATAAAACTGTAACCTCTGTACATCAGTTTGACAATAAAAATAAAAATTAAAAAAAAAAGAATATGGCTAGAGCAGGACATGCCATTGCCACTCCATCCTTTCTCTTCAAGTTCTATAGGGTACAATTTAGTACATATTGTCTAGTTAAAATCTGTATCCTAAAGCAGTTAAAATGGTTCCATTTTCCTAAAGTGAAAATTATGAAGTTTGTTCAAATTATGAAAACTGGCATATTTTTTCACTTCCAAAAAGTTTTCATATTAAAAAAAGTTTCCATATAATCTAGATGTTTCAGCAACATTATTTGGAAATGTATTTTATCCATTAAAAGGCAGAGAGAACAAGTTATTTATTTATTTAGTCATTCATTCAGTCAGTCAAGTCCCCATCTATTGTTTTAATACAAAATAAAATGTCTACATCATTTTAAAAGCAGCCTCAGAGTTTAAAGTGACAGCTGTAGTGGCCATTTGTTGGGAATGTATGCCCCAGTAACTTACTTAGGTTCTTTTTATTAATAATAGAATATTAATAAATTTAATAATTTGGATGAAAAGGACAAATTCTTCAAATAGTACAAATTTGAAAAAATGGCCAAGAACTACTTAAAACAATATTGAATAGGCTATATATTATGGAACAACTCATTCTACTGATCTGGTCTCAAAGTGCCATGAAACCAAAGAAAGGGGATTTCTGAACAGAACCATGGTCCCAGGGAAAAACAAGACAAACTGGATCATTTTTTTAAAGTGCTTTTTAATTTTTTTTAAAGTGTGTCTGAGTTTATTTTTTTTCAAATTTTTATTATCAAACTGATGTACAGAGAGGTTACAGTTTCATATGTTAGGCATTGGATACAATATTTGTATTGTTTGTTACCTCCTCTCACATTCCCCCCTCCCCTCTCCAACTTTCCCTTTCCCCCCATGAGGTGTTCAGTTCACTTACACCAAAAGTTTTGCAAGTATTGTTTTGTAGTTGTTTTTCTTTTTTGTACCCTGTGGTATTCTCTTTCAATTTCCTAGTTCTAATACCAATATACATAGTTTCCAATATACTCAGATAAGATTACAGAGATAGTGTAGGTACAGTTGTAACTACTTTCAACATCCCATGTCTATCTGTAGCTTCTATTAATGATGATGTTCTTGCATCACCTTCCTGTGGTTGTACCAAACTGGATCATAATTTGCATCAAAAGTAGAGGAGAAAAAAATGGTCAGAACAAACAGGACTTTCTCCTAGCAGGAATGCTGCTGATTTATCTTAAACTATAAAGTAGATAACATGGATATTTTTTAAAAAGTTGTTATTGCTGTTTGTGGTAGTGTTTGGTTTTGCTTCGGATTTGTTTTTCTTTTAGAGAATAAAGGCAGGGCACAGAAATAATGGAGGAAGGGTGAACAAATGCCACCATGATATTGAGTATATACTATGTGGAAAATGACCTATGCCAGTTGCGGTTGGGGATGGGAGTGGGACACTGGGGGAAGCAAATTAAAGGGTGACCTTCTCCCCCAAAAAGAAATATACTCATTACCTAGATTATGGTTGTCCCTGTGTATAACACCTTAATGACAATAAAATTAATTATTTAAAACTCACATAATAATAAGATAAGCATTGTCCCTTTGAAAAGACAAAAAGTGAAAAAAGAAAGGAAGAAATGGTATCTCATTTCAACCATATCCTTGGTCGTTGCTCACCATGATTGTTACTTGTTGGAGTTTATATGTGCTAGAAGAGTTCCAAAGATAAAATGCAAACATGGAAAATAACATGGATTAAAAATATTATTTCCACTGGATCGATAAATTTATTGCATTACTAATTTCCACATAGATGCCACTTTATCCTTAGTTAAACTTCTCAGCATGTGTATGCATATATACATGTATGTCTATGTGTGTGTATGTGTAGTTGCAAGCAAATTGCTGTAGTTCTACTTAGTCACTGGACAAATCTGTTCTATTGGACAATAAAAACAAAAAATAATAAACATAAATATTTTTACTATAAAGATACAACTAATTTAGTCATGGGTTAAAATAAAAGTGAGTAGTTTGATAATGAATCTTTGCCTTTTCACAGTGCTGATGTTTATCTTGTTATTTAGAGTCTCATGTAAGAAGAATCTCGAGGAAGATGAAGGGAAGAAGTTGTTTTCCTTTTTCCAGCTCCTTAACAACTGGTAGGTTCATCAGATGTCCTCCCTAGCATGTCAAAATCAGAGCTTGTAATGGTGATAAGTAGGAGACTGGGAAGTCCTTCAGTGGTACTGACTGTGGTACCCTGCATTAAGTTGAGGATGCCACAGTTACAGCATCCTGTGTTCAGCACTGGTTATGGTATCAAGGTCAGCAGTGATGATGTGTAGTGTCCCCAGCCACGGCAGCAGCAACATCCCGGCTGGATTCTTTATCAGGCATTACTCTCTGCTTCTTAGTCTCTGAATTTTCACAGTTTCTGATTCCCCAAACCTGACAGCCATTGATACAGGAAGAACATAGTCTTCTAAAAGGCATTAATGCAAATCAAATCACATTAATCAAAATGAAATGCAAAATGGCTCCCATGCACTGTAATTACATTTAAGCAACTGTTTCAACAACTATGAGAGCACATAAAATTGTACATCAAATTTACAGAGATGACTAATTCTTTCTTTTATTATGAAGGGTTGTTTCTAAAACTAGCAAAGTCCCATTAATTTTGAAGGTAGAGGAATAGTCAATAACTATTGCAAGGGACCATAAGAAGTTTGTTTAGGTCTGAATCTGCGTTGGTAGGGAAGATGCGCACATCTGAACTGTGAGGCTTTGAAGGATTGCTGAAGATCCTGATGGGTAGGCCTCCCTTCTGGTCAATATACTGCTCTTAAGGTTTTCCTTCTTATGCGTGGACTTTAGGGTCTGGCCCTCCCTGATTTGACTGAAAGGCATTCAACCCTGAGGAAGAAACATTGCATTCTCTAAGGATAGAGGGGGAGGAAAGGCCGAAAGTATGGATTGCAGCCAATTATAGAAGCACCTTTCTTGATTTTCCTTCATACCGAGTGCATTTTGGTTTTCTTTGAAAAATATGTCCTGATGACATCTTACTGTAATCAAGGAATCAAAAATAGCTTCTAAATGGTCTTAACATTTCTATTCCAGGTGCGAATTCTTTGTGTCTTTAAGACATCAAATACAAATTCACCTGGTTCATTAGGTTTCTACTGCAATGTCAGGTGTGTTTTTGTGTCCCTTTCCTGAACTCGCTTGTTTATACTTTAATTTTTAAATTGTTTGCAATAGCCCCCCAAAACATAAAATACCTAGGAGTAACCTTAACCAAAGAAGTGAAAGACCCCTTTGATGAGAACTTTAAAAGCTTGAAAAATGAAATTAAGTCAGAACTAAGGAAATGGAAAAACCTTCCATGCTCCTGGATTGGGAGGATTAATATAATCAAAATGGCAATATTGCCAAAGGCAATCTACAAATTCAATGCAATAACCATTAATATCCCAACACTATTTTTTAATGAAATAGAGGAAGCAATCCTGAAATTCATATGGAACAATAAAAGACCCAGAATAGCAAAAACACTCCTAAGCAGAAAGAACAGTGCTGGAGGAATTACAATACCCAACTTCAAGCTTTATTATAAAGCTATAGTAATAAAAACAGCTTGGTACTGGCACCGGAACAGGCCTGAAGACCAATGGAACAGAATTGAAGACCCAGAAATGAACCCAGGAACTACGCCTACTTAATCTTTGATAAAGGAGCTAAAACAATAGTATGGAAGAAAGATAGCCTCTTTAACAAATGGTGCTGGCAAAACTGGTTCAACACTTGCAACAAACTAAAACTAGATCCTTATATATCACCCTGCACTAAAATCAATTCCAAATGGATTAAAGACCTCGAAATCAAAACAGACACCCTGAAAACACTAAAGGAAGAAGTAGGAGAAACACTTGGGCTCCTTGGCGCAGGACGGAACTTCCTTAACAAAGACCCAGAAAGGCTACAAATCAAAGAAAGGTTGGACAAATGGGACTGCATCAAACTGCAGAGCTTCTGCATGGCAAAGGACATAGTTCGCAAGATAAACAGAAAGCCCACAGACTGGGAGAAGATCTTTACGGGCCATTCAACGGACAAAGGCCTCATATCTAAAATATATGCAGAACTAAAAAAATTACCTTCATCCAAAACAAAACTGCAAACAACCAATAGCCCCCTCATCAAGTGGGCTAGAGACTTACAAAGAGACTTCTCTGATGAGGAAATGAGAATGGCCAAGAGACATATGAAAAAGTGCTCTACATCACTGGCCATAAAAGAAATGCAAATCAAAACAACATTGATTTTCCATCTCACCCCAGTAAGAATGTCCTATATCAAGATAAAGAACAATAACAACTGTTGGAGGGGATGTGGCCAAAAGGGAACCCTACTTCATTGTTGGTGGGAATGTAAACTGGTTCAGCCACTCTGGCAAGCAGTATGGAGATTCCTCAGAAGGCTAAATATAAAACTCCCCTATGACCCAGCAGCCCCACTTTTGGGTATCTATCCAAAAGACGACGAAGAAAGTCACAGTAAAGCCACCAGCACAACAATGTTCATCGCAGCACAATTTGTCATAGCTAGACTCTGGAACCAACCCAGATGCCCCTCAGTATTTTTAAAGTTTCCTTAAAATAAATCAATGGTAAAAGTGAGGAGATATTATTCTCATTATTGACAATATGTTACTATATAAAATTGAAATTTAAAGAAGCAAATGCAAAGTATTAGCAAAAGAAGTAAATTAAGCTGGGTTCCAGGGGCTCATGCCTGTAATTCTAACTATTCAGGAGGTTGAGATCTGAGGATTGTGGTTCAAAGCCTGCCTAAGTGAAAAAGTCCATGAGATTTTAATCTTTACTAAACCACCACAAAATCTGTATGTTGAGCTGTGGTTCTAGTAGTAGAGTGCTAGCTTCAGCACAGGACATAGGATAGTACCCAGGCCCTGAGTTCAAGCCCTCAGCCTCGCACAAAAAAGGAAGTAAATTAAAAGTAGTGGTTATATTATTTGGAGTTTTCTTTAAAGGTTTTCACGGAGAAAATTAAAGAAAGTTAACTTAATTTTCATATTTGCATTCCCTCACATTTACACACCTATGGGAAGGTTTCTATTTAAGCACTATGCAAAAAATGAATACATATGACATTAATAGACACATTTTTGTGTGTGTGTGTGTGTGTGTGTGTGTGTGTGTGTGTGTGTGTGTGCTCGTCCTGATCACTGGCCCTGAGCTTCTTTTTACTCAAGGTTAGCACTCTACCACTTGAGCCACAGAACCACTTCTGGCTTTTTCTGAGTAGTTTATTGAATATAAGAGTCTCACAGACTTTCATGCTCCACCAGGCTCTGAACAGCAATCCTCAGACCTCAGTCTCCTGAGTAGCTAGGATTACAGGTGTGAGCCACTGGTGCCCAGCTTAGACACATATTTCTAGTTCATTAAATTTACCTTGATAGTTGAGCTCATCTTTTACAATACTATTACTGAGCTGGGTCTTGCTATTAGTTTTGGCTGGCCTGGAACTCATAATCTCCATGTATGAGATTCTCAACTGATGGGACTACATGTGGGAACTGGCAAGACTGACTGTAATTCTGACATTTGACATACTGAACTGATTCAAATTGGAGACTTGGAGAAAGTGCTGTGTTAAAGTAACTGTGTTGGTGCACAGTTTTCCAAAGTGTAGAATAGGTAACTTATTAATAAAATTGGATTTTCGTCTTCACTTTCTCTGATCCTAAAAATGAGATGTTATATACGTTGGTTGTAAACAAATTTTAAATCATGAGAGCAACACAGAGAAGAAAAGAAAATACTATTATTCCCCCCAAAAAAGATTTTGGGGTGGGCCTTCAGCTTATACACAGTGATAATGAATTATAGTGTAGTATAATTTTGAGACATGGTTTTCTTTATTTAATAATATGCTATAATAGTTTTCCCAGGTCATTTTACATTTTTCTATTATGTGATATTTCAATAACTACAGTGAGTTAAATTGAATGTCAACTCCAATTTTGCTTAATCATTATTTATTGTTGGATATTAGTCTCATAAAATATTTTCAGTACTTTCAATAGCATTGTGATGGATATACTTTCATCGTAAAACTTCCTGACTCAAAAAGTTGGTATATTATAATGATTTTGATTTACAATAACAACTGTCCCCTAGAAAGATGATTTTAATTTATAGTTTAATCAACAGGGCATGAGGATAATCATTTTCTCTCACTCTCATCAATTAGATTAAAAAAAAAACTCTGAGCTATCTTGGCTGATTAAAAATGGCATCTATTTTAATTTCATTTTTCTTTAAAAAACTGTTAGTTAACTTAGAAATTTTCTCTTGGTTTTTGACCATTTATATTTACTCCTTTTAAAAAACCCCTTTACCGGGCTGGGGATATGGCCTAGTGGCAAGAGTGTTTGCCTCTTATACATGAGGCCCTGGGTTCAATTCCCCAGCACCACATATACAGAAAATGGCCAGAAGTGGCACTGTGGCTCAAGTGGCAGAGTGCTAGCCTTGAGCAAAAAGAAGCCAGGGACAGTGCTCAGGCCCTGAGTCCAAGCCCCAGGACTGGCCAAAAAAAAACCAAACAAACCCTTTACCATTTGTATCAGGATGTATGTTACGATTTACTGATTTTGCTTTAGAAACACAAATGTTAGTTCTGTTAGATAGCTAATAATAACTGTTACAGGTGTTCTAAATACATAAACATTCTCTGTGAACAGATAACTAATATTAAATGTAGTTACTTTAAGAGCATTGTGAGCCTCAGAAAATGACAGAGCTTGTCATCAGTTAATTCCTGCCCCATTTTCTGTGTCTACACAGTATATTTTGTATAATTGTATGCCCTTGTTTCTATTGCATTTGACCACTACTCTGTTGGCTCATTTTAGTCCAAAATAGATTCCAGAGTTAGAATTCATATTTAGCACTATAATTACCATTCTATTTAGCTAGTTTTGTGAGTATGAACTTTAATCTTTCTTGGAGGGTGGCTACAGTTGTGTGTTTGTGTGAAAAAGATTAACAGTATGATTTTGGGTTGAAGTAAGTTAAGGTAGAAAAGGAGTCCAGGTCAATACTTAGAACACAGCATAATGAATTTAAGGCTAAAGAGTACTTCTTATATGAACACATCAGATGATGCTAAGTGAAATGAACTCCAAGTTACGGAAATAAGTGGTTTAACATTGTTGTTGTTATTTCCAATGTTGTTAGTTCCAATGTGAAATTATGCCACTTTCTTTTGTCTTTCTTCCCCAGGGTTTTACCCCTGATGTCACTGTAACTGCTTTTGGTATCTTGGATATTGGACATATGTTTATTGGAACTAGGGAAGGGAAGGGGAACATCAAAATGGAGAGACAAAGAGTAAAAGGGAAACCAATGCAACAGCAATATTTACAAAGGTATGCAGCAATCCAACTGTACAACTCATGGTGGGGGGAGGGAAATGGTGAAGGGGGAAAGAGGGAGAAAAATGAGGGAGGAGGTAACAAGTTTGATAAGAAATTACTCATTGCCTTAGGTATGAAACTGTAACTACCTTTGTACATCACTGACAATCAATCGATCAATAATAATAAAAATCAAAAAAGGAATAAGTAGTACTTGTCTACTATATATGATTGAGCTTCTCATCCAACTTATAACCTCCTCCCTCATTTCCCCCCGCCTCCCCCTCCACATTTCCCTCTTCCCACCATGAGTTGTACAGTTGGTTTTCACCATATAGTTTTGTAAGTATTGCTGTTGCATTGTTTTTTCTTTTTATCCTTTGTCTCTTGATTTTGATATTCCCTTTCCCTTCCCTAGTTCCAATACATATATATATATATAGTATCCAGGGTACTAAAATCAGTTACATTGATATAAGGGGTAAAACCAGGGGAAAGAAAGACAAAAGAAAAAGGGCATAATTTCACATGGTATGTTGAAAATAACAACAATGATATAACATTTGTTTCCATAACTTGGGAGTTCATTTTGCTTAGCATCATCTTATGCGTTCATATGGATAAAACTATTGAGCTATTGTAATTGTAATTGTCTGCTAGGACTATCCTAGATGTTTACTAATTATTTCCAATGAGGGAAACCATAGAGTCCATGTTTCTTTGAGTCTGGCTCACTTCACTTCGTATTAATTTTTCCAAGTCCTTACATTTCCTTACGAATGGGTCAATGTCATTCTTTCTGACAGAAGCATAGATTTCCATTGTGCATATGTACCACATTTTCTTGATCCACTCATCTACTGAGGGGCATCTTGGTTGGTTCCATATTTTAGCAATTACAAATTGTTCTGTGTCTCTGATCTTCTTAAGACTGTGAGGCTATTGAGCCTCTGAGATTGCAATAGGCATTAAGAATCTGCCCACACCAGAGACTATGCTCTCGCCAGATTCAAGATATTTGAAAGTATATGTTTTCTCGACTACATTCTCTTCCAAACAACCCAGTTCTATGATATGTGTCACTTTCAATTCATATTACTCCTGATCCCTTTAGTTAATTTGTTGGATTGTTGAGAGTTTGAAATATTAGTTAGCATCTCTTTTTTCTGTTCCCATTTCTGCTTCTAAGCTTAGCCCCTCCTTAGTTCAGAGTTAGATGAATTTAGCCTTCTGCAAACAGGGTGGACCATCTTTAGTTTCTCCCACCTCTGGTCCATTCATAAGGGGGTGTGCTATAATCTATACGTCAATCCTACTCAAGTTCTCTTGTCTTGTTAAAACCCTTTGCACTGGGGTCGCCATACTCATGTTTATTTGATCATTGAAATTCGTGATATGCTCCAACATATCCTATCTGCTTTGTCAAGTACAAATCGTGCTTGTTTTTTATATCTGGGTGCAGTTCCTTCCTTCCCACTGATCTTTGAGTATCCTAAACTTGACTAAAGGCTTAGTTGAGGGTTTTCCTTCCTTCATGAGTCCTTCACAATTCTAATTCATTCTTCTCTCATTTCTCTGAATTTTCATTCTCAGATAGTTGTTGATTTTTAAGGTACCTAGCTTCATGTGGGTTGATTCTCTCTACAGACTCACTGTGGAAGCTGCAGTGAGAATTCTTATCACTGAATGTCTGTAACTTTCCTAGTGCTGGCCCAGGTCTGGGTAAGCAAGGATATTGGCACTTTCTTACTCTGCGGGGAATGTTTTCTGCCTTTCGCGATAAAGTATAATTCTTGATGATTTTCCTTTCAAACCAGAGCTTCCTTTCCCACCTTTCAGGAAAAAGTTTCCAGTATAAATTAGTTGTATTCTTACTAATTCAGTTGTAACAAATTATTAAAATTACCTTGACTGGCACTCAGTTATATGCAATTGGTTATTTCTCTCATTCTTCTTATCTGAACCTTTAGAATCTTCTGTTTTCACAAGTGGTGATACTCCTTGTATTGCTTCCTTCTAGGCTCTACAGATTTTGTTCAGTCTTTAGTCTTTAGAAGAGTCTTTATCTAATTAATGTTTCATGTTCTCTACTACAGCAGTCATTCCTTATCTATGGAGGACACATACCAAGACTTCAAGTGGATTCCTAAAACCATGAACATTGAGACTGGGAATGTGGCTTGGCAGTAAAGTTCTTGCCTAGCATGAATGAAGGCCTGGGTTCCATTCCTCAGCACCATATAAACAGAAAAATCCCAAAGTGGTGCTGTGTGTTAAGTGTTAAAAGTGCTAGCCTTTAGAAAAAGGAAGCCAGGGACAGTGCTCAGGCCATGAGTTCAAGCCTCAGGACTGCCAAAAATGAAAAAGTCAGCATACTATAATAAAAGTAGTATTGCTAGATATCATGATTAAATATGTTATATGTTCCATCTATGATGCACATATTTAGGCATTAGGCAAGGACCTTAGTGATGGACACATGGGTTAGACACAAATAGTAAAAATAGAAAATATAGTAAAATGTTAGCACTAGAAATATATCAAATGCCATTTAAGCATTATTTCTTCAGAATTTCCAAACCCAAACCTATATTCTCATTTTTCATGGAGTCTGGAAGGCTGGAAGTGTAATTACAAGAAGGATAAAATACTCTAATGTCTGACTATTGCAATTTCAGCATAACTGTAAAGTGATGCTGCTGATGTTTTAACAAGAACTGGGGTCCTTTCACATATACCTGCAATTTATTATTTCTAGTAATTCTTTCTTGAGTCTGCAACGTTAGTTCACTGATGTGTTTACTTAAGACATTTTAAAACTTCTCTTAGGTATTTTTTTCAAACTAGTTTAACCATAATTTAGGGCAATCATTTTAACACCCACTTTTGTTTGTATCCTAAGTAGTAGCCCTTAGTTTGATCATAGCCTCATTCTTCAGAGTCAGCTTAGAATGACTTTTTCAAAACATAGACGTGCATTTACTTGGATGATAAAGATTTGGCACTTTTAGATAGATTTCCTTCAGTATGTGCTTTTGATTCTAAAAAGAATTCCAGGAGGTTCGGGATGAGGGAAGAATGATGAAAATGTGTATGAAGTTTCCCAAGAAGCCCATTTTTTATTGACAAACTCATGTTAGACTTGGCTTCTTGGAAACAGATATTGAGATGGAAAGTTGAGTGCTACTCCTTGATGATAGACATAAGAAAATGAAAAAAGAAGATTGGAAAGAGGGAGAAGCTGATCCTCAATTAAATGATTACATGACATATTAAGGTTTAGGGTTCCAGTAAAACCATGAAAAAGAATCTGTCCATTACAATGAGTCATATGCTCTGAATATCATCCAAATTCCACAAGAGACCCAGGCACTTTGTTAAGGACTGATGCTTCATGAATGCAATATAAACTGATCATCTTCCAGTAAATTTCTCATTGGATATTTGTAGGCATGCTACTGGAGATTAAATTTTGCTCCCTTAACAAATAGCCAGCTTTTGAAGACCTCCAAATATAAACTCCTGCTGTAATTTAACTTTTTAAAGTAGATTGCAAGTTCCTTATAAATACAACTATCATCTTGTAGTTTCTCTAATTTAAGTTGGTTAAATATCATTGTAAAAGTGTGGTTTGACTGAAATTCTACATTAGCAGATTAAAGGGGAGAAAAGATAAAGGAGTACATGGCAATCAGTTTGATCCGTGAATGGGTGGATATTAAGGACAGCTGAATTCTTGCCTTGGAATGCATATTTCGGCAGTGTTTAGGCTTGACCATGCTTGAAATTTCTTCTGTCCAAATAGAAACTGAATAAATGCATGACTAATCACATGAGTGTATGTTACTTTGTTTACTCTCAAACAAGAAAAATCATCAACTTGTACCTTTAGGCTAAGTGGTATGTTTGGTCAGAACTTGCCTGGCTAAATGAACTTAGATGGATCCTGGTTACTAATTCTGATACCTTAAGAACCCTGGATGGGTCAGGATCCACCTATATTTCAGGATTTATGCCACCTTCTATTAATTATTGGTAAGCCCTCTCCCACTTAGATCTTCCACATGTCTGTCTTTATCTCTCAGAATCCAATCACTTGTGACCCTGGTGTGGTTTTTTATTTTTCCTCCTCTTTTGGTTCTAAGTGGATTCTCCTCATTAGATTCCACCCAGTGGAAGCTTTTCCAGCCATCAACTCTAATTAGGTGACAGAGATTAACACCCTCAATTTGCAGATGAGGAGGCACTGGAAATTGCTGAAAGTAACTCTGCTTCTCATATAGAGCCAGCATTTAAACTATCTATGGAGGAATATGTTATAATCATGTCTAATCTCCAGTGATGAATAGAGCATAATAAACAGACTGACCACAGATAATTTTGTTTTTCCTCCCAAATTAAAGAAGTCTCTGAAATAGACTATGGAACCTCAAGGAATACAATTCGTTGTTAGCTACACAGGATTCTGTACAATTGAAGTGGAATTCCACAGTCAATCCAGCAATATTTTCTCCCCTTTGTTTTTCTAACTCCTAAGATATAAAAGCCACTGTTAGCAGAAAGCACCCTTTTAACCTGTAACATTGTTCTTTCATTTCCCTAAGGTTAGAAATTCCCCAGTGGACTAATGGATCAAGAAAATGCAGTGTATATACACAATGGAATTTTACTCATCCATTAGAAAAAAATAATATTGGCTCATTTGTAAATGGAAAGACCTGAAAAAATATGCCAAATGAAGTCAGTCCCAGAGAGAGAAAGGATGAGCTGTTTTCCCTTATATATGGGAGCAAGATTCAGCTTATAAACTTTCAAGTAAACATGTTGGGTGGTATGTTCATGAAAACAAATATATTTACTGAAATATGGTAGGTTCTATGGAGAACTCAAATAATGTAATTCCTTAGTAAGGCAAAGCCAAAGTTCAACAAAATAACCACTAGAAAGCAGGTACTTGAAATTGGTGGGGTGGAGTAAAGGGGAAAGTCATAGACGAATGAAGAGAAAAACAGGAGGAGCATGCAGTCAAGAATTCAAAGTATATCCTACAAGTTAAGAAGAGTGAGGGAAGGGAATGATCGGGAAGGGAATAAATGAGAATATTGAAAGAAGTGACATTGATCAAGATACATTGTATAAATTGTTTTGTTAAATGTCAACTACTTCTTTGTACAACTTTATTTGTAAACTTTCTTTGTACAACTGCTTAAAGATGAAAGGGAAGGGAAGGGACAGGAAGTCAAGGAAAGGAAAGGAAAAGAGAGGAGAGGAGAGGACAGGAGAGGAAAGAGATACAGTGGAGATGTTTTCTTTGGGAGGAAGACACAGTGGGGAAAACTCATACATATTCATTTCATACCGGAATCCTACTTGAATCTCAATTTAATTTTGGCCCCTTTCTCTGTGGAGACTATCATCAGTGACCACCATCCTAAAAATAAGAACCAATAACCACTTATCTGGCAGAGATGATGTTATCACTTTTGGGTGGCTGAATAACTAAGCTAACGAGGGCAAGGTCCAAAAGGAAGACAAAAACGTTTGCAGAATACATTTATTAATCTAAATTTTTTATATTCTCAGGGTCATTCCCCCAATAAAAAGCATTATGTCTGAAGACATTTGGATAGAAGACTCTAAATCTCGAGTAGTCTTACAATATAGCTGTCAATTGTCTTAGAAATGCTAGTAGTATTTCAAGATAAAGAGATAAAGGCCAAATTGATTTCTCACTGTGCTACAGATCTCACTGCTACACTGTCTTTTCCTTCCAGTTTCCCAATGAGCACACTGAATTTTTAATTAATTAATTTATTGTCAAATTGATCGACAGAGGGGTTACAGTTTCATACCTAAGGCAGTGAGTACATTTCTTATCAAACTTGTTACTTCCTCCCTCATTTTTCTTCCTCCTCCTCCCCTCCCTGTTTCCTTCCCCACTCCCCATGAATTGTACAATTGGATTACGGCATATAGTTTTATAAGTATTGCTGTTGCATTGGTTCACCTTTCACTCTTTGTCTTTCCATTTTGAGGTTCCCTTTCCTTTCCCTAGTTCCAAATGAACATATATATATATATACAATACCCAGTAACAGTGACATCAGAGGTAAAACCCTGGGGGGAAAAACAAAGGAAAGTGGCATCATTTCAGACGGTACACTGGAAACAACAGCAACAACGATCAACTGCTTATTTCCATAACTTGAAGTTCATTTTACTTAGCATCATCCTATGTGTTCATATGCACATAGTTATTGAGCTATTGTGATCTTATACTGGTACTATGCTAGACATGTACTAAATATTCCCAATGAGAAAATCTTAGAGCCTTGTTTCTTTGGGTCTGGCTCACTTCACTTAGCATACTTTTTTCCAAAGTCGTCCATCTCCTTATGCATGGGGCAGTGTCATTCTTACTGATAGAGGCATAGAATCCCACTGTGTATATGTACCACATTTTCTTGGTCCATTCATCTACTGAGGAGCATCTAGGTTGGTTCTATATTTTAGTGATGGCAAATTGTGCTCCAAGGAGCATAGTTGTGCTGGTGGCTTTAGTATGTTCTTGCTTGTAATCTTTTGGGTCAGATGCCCAAAAGTGGGGCTGCTAGGGGAGCTTCGTGTTTAGCCTTCTGAGGAACCTCCATACTGCTTCCAGAGTAGTTGGATAAGTTTACACTAACACCTACAGTCATTTTTTTTGCCACATCCTCTCAAGCATTTGTTGTTATTATTTTTCTTAATAAAGGACATTCTTATTGGGGTGATGTGGAATCTCAATGTTGTTTTGATTTGCTTTTCTTTTATAGCCAGTGACATTGAGCGCTTCTTCATGTATCTCTTGGTCATTCTCATATTAATACCAAACTTCAAACTCTATTACAAAGCTATTGTAATAAAAACAGCATGGTATTGGCACAAGAATAGGCCCGAGGATTAATGGAATAGAACTGAAGTCCCAGAAATGAACCTGCAGACCTATGGCTACTTAGGCTTCAATAAAGGATCTAAAAAAATAGGATGGAAGAAACACAGCTTCTTTAACAAATGGTGCTGGCAAAATTGGTTCAACACCTGTAACAAACTAAAGCTAGATCCTTATGTATCACCTTGCACCAGAATCAATTCCAAATGGATCAAAGACCTCGAAGTAAAAGCAAATACCCTGAAAATATTGCAGGAAGGAATAGGAGAAACACTTGGGCTCCTTGACACAGTGTGGAACTTTCTTAATAAAGGCCCAGAAACACAGCAAAACAAAGAAAGGTTGGATAAATGGGACTTCATCAACAGCAGAGCTTCTGCATGGCAAAGGACATAGCTTGCAAGATAAACAGAAAGCCCACAGATTGGGAGAAAATCTTCACTGACCATACAACAGACAAGGGTGTCATATCTAAAATATACTTAGAACTCAAAAAAAAAATAAATAAATTCCCCCAAACAAATCCTCAAGGAAGCAACTTCTTCCTTATTAAATGGGATAAAGACCTAAAAAGAAACTTCTCACACTGAATTTTTAATTTTGGGTTTCTATTTTATTATCATGTAGCTGCTTTGGCTTCCTGCTTCACTTCGTAATCCTGATGAGAATCTCTAGCTATCAGATTGTTTTTCTGGCAAAGATTCCACATGACCTTGCATTACCTCAGTTGTCTAGAGAATTAGTACATCACCCCTTGCCACTGACTCTCATTGCATCTGTTATAATTCCTGAGTTGTTTGCCTAATTAGCTTGGGGTGGAGTGGAAGGATCAGAGTTATGATGGGATGAAAAATATATTGTGAAAACATAGTAGTCAGCATTGTATGACTTTAAATGATTTCCAGCTTTTTAGATCGAAGGGAATTTTCTGATGTATTGGGAATATATTCTGACTCTTATTTACAAATTTATTCCTCATGATATTTGTGTTCATCTTCATCTTTATGGAGCAAGATGGGGAACTAGTAAAAATAATTCTGTGTAGGAAGAATATGTGTATTTAAAATGAAGAGAGAAATGGAAACAAAAAACAAGGAGATATTGTTTTCTATCACTACTGTGACAAACAGAAACTTAGCATCTTAAAACAACATACATTTATTAATTAATAGTTTTGTGAGTTAGGATTCTAAATAGTTTTATTAATGATGCTGAAATAGAGAGTTCATAGGGCTGAGGATCTTCTGGGAGTCCCAGGCAAAAATCTATGCCATACCTCCTCTAGTGTCAAGAGGCAGCTCCCAGTCCTTGGCTTGTGGTTGCATCTCTCTAATCTATGCTTCTATCATTGCATATTCTCTAAGTTTAACCTTTCTACTTTCCTTCTGATTTCATGGGGCTTGTCAATAATCTACATTGATATTGGTTTCAGGATCCTTAATTCAACCTTATTGATAAAATCACTTTTTTCTTGTGACATTTTTAATGGTTTCTAGGAATTATTACTTTATCTATCAGAGCTAGTCTTTTAGAAAGATAGAATAGAGGTCACAGGAAGGCCCTTAGTCATCTCATTGTATTTCCTTACTGCTCTTTGTCATGCATCATTTCCTCATTTAGCTATAGACCTTATAGGGGCATTATACCCATGCGTTTCCATACAGATTCTTCTCTTTCCTTAGCTTTGGACAAAAGCTAAGCACTTACATTTGTAGTATCCAGATGTTCACACTCAAATACCCTGCTAGTACTGAGGCAAATGGGAGTCCTGAAGAACTTCACTGGCAGCACCTGTGGTAGCTGAAGGCTCTTCCTACCGTGGGATTGCTCTAATCCTAGAATCTAATCCAATTTAGGCTCAAATTATCAACTTTCCATGATGGAAAGTCAAGTTTCCAGAATTTTCTGACTAGTACACTGGAATGAGACTTGCTTCTATTTCACCAATTTGGGGAGAAAAAGAAGCTACCTACTAACTGAAAAGGTACATATTTCAGTTTTGAGATTATGTTTCCAGTACTGGGGTTTGAACTCAGAATCAGGCACTTGTTAGGCAGTTGCAATGTAGTGGTGAGGCACATCCCAGCAGTTCATTCATGTTAGTTATTTTTCATGTAAGGTGTTGCACCTTGCCTTCCTTTCTGTAGCCTCCTCTATAGCAAAGATTGTGGGTAAACATCACCATGCCTGGCTTGTTGATTGAAAACATGGTTTTGCTAACGTTTTTCCTGGTCTGGCTTCAAATATCAATACTCATGATCTCTATCTTCCAAATATCTGAAATTATAGTCATGAGATATTATGCCTGGCCAAGAGATTCACTTTTGATATAAAAATCTTGAAAGCTGGAGTTACATTAATGTCATGAGGTATAAAAATCAACACACACAAATACATATGCATGAGAATGCTCTATTTATGCAAGTAGTAATTGTGTGTTGCAATAAGACTAACTGACTTATGAAAATGTTCAGAGAGCGGTACAGATAAAAATCTTTAATTTTCTAAACGACCTTTAAGTTTTCTTTTAAGAGAGAACAGTGAGTGGGGTTTTTTTTGTTTGTAATTTTCTTTTTATTGAGGTTTAACAGGATTTATATAGTGTGTGTGTGTGTGTGTGTGTGTGTGTGTGTGTGTGTGTATTGGTACTATAGCTTGAACTAAAGGCATTGGATTTTTGCTCATGGCTAGCTTCCATCACTTGAGCCCCATTTTGCTGGTTAATTGGACACAAAATCCTGAAGATTTTTCTGCCTAGGCTCGATTTGAACTGTGATCTTCTAGGTCTCAGACCCCTGAGTAAGTAAGATAACAGGTGTGAATCACCAGTGCCTGGCTAGGATTTATATATTTTTGATGTTTTCATGTACTCACTTTTTCTTCTGGATGGAATTGGGATAGTGAGACCATATGAGTTTAATTGATGATGGAAAGCTAATCACTCTTTGGTTTTAGCAACCAAACGATTCATTTCCAAAGTGGCTTCTCATTCCTAACCATGATTGTAGGCTATTATAATAAAATTACTCATAAATTTAGTTTCAAAAAAACTAAATATTAATTTTACATATTCTCAATCACTAGAATTCTCAGAAATGTCCATAATATAGTCTGAAATGTGATCCTGAGTAGCACTGATCATTTTTTGTTTTAGAGCATTTTTCTTCATGTATGGACGTTAGGTAGTAATTTTGTTATTCTTAGGTTTCTTATTTAGAAATGTAAGAGGGGTGTGTGTGTGTGTGTGTGTGTGTGTTATGATAATTTTGGTAGATTCATGAGGAGGCAATTGCAGTAATAATCAGTTGTTTCAACATGTTTTTTAAAAATGCAAGATTGATTAAGATGTGGATTTCTCATGCTCACAACATATTTGTTGAAAACTAAGAGACTATCCTGGAGCATTGTCTAGTTTAGAAGATGACTCATCTGCACATCATTTAGAATGGCTTGTGGCTTGTTTTCTAATGGAGATAAGGACTAAATGTAACATAGGGAAAGAAACAGTCATTTTTGTCTGACATAGCTAAGGAACCGTATGTGTTATTTCCAATGCCTGTGGGTCTTTGTTCTTCCTCAGATAGGGATGGATATCACTTAGGGAGGGAACTGAACTTGACTGGCCAGCAGAAGAGCAAGATGGGGCTTTTATATATTTTTCCACATAAATCATAAAACTTCCACAGGCACGATAAGAAACTAGTTCAAGATTTCAAATAAATAGACATCTTTCAAGAGCCTCATTCTGTTGAAAGTAGAGCAGCTGATAAGGGTTGGCCTGATCTTGCTAGCAGCTTCTTCATATATAGGTAGTCTTGAAAGAAAAAAAAAAATATTAGTGTGATATCTTGTCTGACTTGAAAAGTTTTCTAACTTTGGAGAAGGAATTTAACTGATGTTTGAAAATTGCAACTTTCCTTAGTGATAAACCACAGACTCAATTCTCATTGGATCTGGGTTCAAATCCAAGATATACCTCATGCCAGTAGGATTACTTTGAACAAGTTAAGACATTAGGGCCATGATGTTTCCATTCATGTAATGAGGAAACTATTAATTCATATGCACTATAGTTTAGATTTGGAATGTCTTCCACAGGTAAATGGGTTGGCAGTTAAAGACTTAGATCTCAGGGAGACAATATTAGGAAGTAGTGGAAGCCTTAGGAGGTGGAGCCTCCTAAAAGGTCTCTGTGATTGAGGGTGTGGTCTTGAAGAACTTCTGGCTCTTCACCTCTCTCTTTTCTTTTGCCTCTGACCAGAAAGTAAGCAGCCTTACTACATCAAATGCTCCTTTGTAATAATGTGCTATCTTGTCATAGACACAATGCAGTAAGGTCTGTTTCTTATGGATTAGCACATTTGAACCCATAAGTTAACGATAAACTTTTTCTTTGGAGAGCTGATTTTCCCAGTTATTTGTTACAGTAATGTAAAGCTGACTAACAAAGAAACTTATTACTGAAAAGTGAGGACCCAGGTATGATCATATTTGTGACAGTGTGGCATTGGGCTACAGGTGGAATGTGAAGGAGTATTGAGGAAGAGGCTAAAGAAAGCCTACCATGCAATATGCGAAGCTCAACTGACTATTCTGGTGAGACACTAGAAGACCAAGCGTGTGTGTGTGTGTGTGTGTGTGTGTGTGTGGGTGTGTGTGTGTGTGTGTGTCTGTGTGCTGGTTCTGGTGCTTGAACTCAGGGCCAGGATACTATCTCTGAACTTTCTTGGTCAAGGTTAGTGCTCTGCCAGTTAAGCCACAGCTCCATTTCCAGTTTTTTGGTGATTACTTGGAGATAAGATTCTCATGGGCTTTCCTGTCTGGCTGGCATCGAACCACAATTCTCCAATAAGACTCCTGAGTAGCTAGGATTATACACATGAGTCACTAGCTCCCAGGTGAAGACCAGAATTTTTATAGGAATATGGATGGATAGTGAAGTTATGCTCCTGGGTATCAGATAGCAATGAAAATTCTATTGAAAATTGCACTTGAGGCCAAACATTCAACATTATGGCACAAAAAGAAATCTGAATGCATTTTGTGTGTGCCCTTAAACTTTGTGGGAGGCTGAGCCTAAAAGTGATGATCTAATTTATTTTCCAGAAGAAATTTTTAGGCAACACAGCTTCCTGACAGTAGCATGAATATTTCTAGCTGCCTTTAACCAATTTGCTGAGATTTTGCAACAAACAAGAGGAAAAGTAGGTGCAAGGGGTGTGAAAGAGGGTACAATTTCCACAGAGAAACATGTTTGCTCTTTTCTTGTTCCTCCTTTTTGGAATGAGATTGCAAATCCTTTGTTTGTTCCACTATTGTGTCTTAGAAGTATATAACTTGTGCTTTAATCATCTTAGGAATTTTTGATTTTATGGTAACTGAAAGCTATGTAACAGTACTATATAAGATTGTTCTCAGGTTTAAACACAATAGTGTTTAAATTATACTTGGTAGGTTATAAGCATTCAAATACATACTGTTACCTAAAAAATAAAATGAGCTGAGTGAATCATCTTGCTTGACCATATTCCTCAGCAACATTACCTTGTTTTACAACCGAGATGCCTGCCATACAAAGGGAGAGATATCTTCGTGGCGTTAGAATCAATTATGTGTTAACAAGACTAGCATGTATTTGGAATTTTAACCCTTCTGCCATTAATTAATCTGGGAGCTATAGTAATAAAATTTAAGATTTTTTCTTCCTTTAGAATGAGCTGTGGACTGCATCTAAATTTACATTAAATAGGCAATCAAAATCTTCCACTTCTATTACAAAAGACTAGTGTAGTGGAGAAAGAGAGAGTTTAAATGCATTAGAAATAAGGTGGAATGGTGATTTTGTGCATATATTCTGAATAATTACTACTTCCTCTTCCCTAGCTCCCCTGTGATAAATGTGCTGTCTTTTAAAACTTCATTAACAGTGATTACAAATTTTAATGGGGCATAGTAATTCCACCTTAATTTGAGAGAGATATATTCTAGGTATCTGCTCTTTCTGAGTTATTTTCCCTAAAATCCCTGTTAATGGTTCACAAAAAGTCCTTTAAGGATTAGAATAAGATATAATGATGATACCAAATGCACTTATATTTTAATTTCTATGTTAGAGATGATAAAATCATCAATACTCCAAGAAGATCAACAAGCAACTGTGTTTTTAGGCAAAAGCCAGTTGAAAAAAAAATCATATTTGAGCCTGGAGTTGATGACTCATGACTGTAATCCAAACTCCTCATGAGGCTGAGATCTGAGGATAATGGTTCAAATCCAGCCTAGACTGGAAAGTCCCTGAGACTGTTATCTCCAAGAAGCTACTCAGAAAAGGCCAGAGATGGCTCTGTGGCTCAAGTGGAAGAGTGCTGGCCTTGAGACAAAGAAGCTCAACGACAGCACCCTGGTTGGGTTCAAGCCCCAGGCCTGGCAAAAAAGAAAAAGAAAGAAAGAAAGAAAGAAGGACAAAGAAAAAAACTCAGATCTTAAACTCCAAATAGCAATTAAAATATTAGGAATATATGTGGCTAAGTGGACAATAAATGCACTGAGGGGATTGGACAACTACTACTTAGCCAGTTCTAATTGTCAACATTGACAGGGCTACCACTCAAAGAACATGGAGCATTTTACCAGTTCATGAAAAATCTCATCAACAGTACATAGACCTCCACACTGCAAGTGGCCACTGTCCAATTCAGGAACCCCCAGGGATCTAATGGGGGCCCTTTGGCTCATTGTTGAGTCATCTAGTTTTGGCGCTCTTTTTGTTTTCCTTTCTAAAATGTGTTTCCTACTTAGTGATATTTATACACCTTTGAATTTGAGGAAGGATACTATGGAAGCAATTCAATAAACAGATTATACAAGTTTATGCAAAGTCTACTGGTAAAGTTCAAGGGAAACAAAACCAAAACTAAAAACCAAATGCTTTCCTGGATCTCAGGTTAAGAACAAACTTTTAAATAGAAAACAGAAATTTTCCCCCAAGAGAAATTGTCCTTTAAAACTGTCAAGAATAAACAAACAACAACAATTATTCTCTGGTTCTTGCTTCCCGAAACACTAATAGCTTCCCAGATTGGTCCTGTGGGACATAGAAAGCTGCTGCATTTTCTCTAAGTGAGAAGTTTTGGATTTAACTTCATACTTGTGGGTTTTTTCCCCGTTTCATCATGTAATCAATTATACCCTGAGGTAATTTTCAGTATCTGTTTTAATTGATCTCCATGCTGTTCTGTAGAGCCTACCACTTGTCATCAGTTCCTCCAATTTAATTTTAATTTTTTTTTGCAAGGTTAAGAGGAGTTGTGTAAGATAGCACTTAGCATATTTTATTATGAGTCCTTTCTTGAATATTAATTTATATGAAGTTGACCCTACAGTGAAAGATGCAACTTTTCATGTCTGTATCACACACACACACACATACACACACACACACACACAGAGTACACAATTAAAACAATTTAAAAATTAGAGTTAGCGACCACAAACAAAATCACAGTAATGCCACCAGCACAACAATGTTCATCGCAGCACAATCTGTCATAGCGAGAATCTGGAACCAACCCAAATGCCCCTCAGTAGATGAATGGATCAGGAAAATGTGGTACATATACACAATGGAATTTTATGCCTCTATCAGAAAGAATGACATTGTCCCATTTGTAAGGAAATGGAAGGACTTGGAAAAAGTTATACTAAGTGAAGTGAGCCAGACCCAAAGAAACATGGACTCTATGGTCTCCCTTATTGGGAATAATTAGTACAGGTTTAGGCATGTCATAGCAGAGCATCACAAGACCCAATAGCTATACCCTTATGAACACATAAGATGATGCTAAGTGAAATGAACTCCATGTTATGGAGACAATTGTTATATCACAGTTTTAACTATTTTCAATGTCCCATGTGTATCTGTAGCTTCTATTATTGATGATGTTCTTGTATCACCTTCCTGTGGTTATACCTACACTATCTCTGTAATCTTATCTGAGTATATTGGAAACCGTGTATACTGGTATTGGAACTAGGAAATTGAAAGGGAATACCAAAATTGGGAGACAAAGGGTAAAAAAAGACAAACAACTACAAAAGCAATACTTGCAAAACTGTTTGGTGTAAGTGAACTGAACACCTCAGGGGGGAAAGGGTAAGGGGGAGGGGGGAGGGGGGTATGAGGGTGAAGGTAACAAACAGTACAAGAAATGTATCCAATGCCTAATGTATGAAACTGTAACCTCTCTGTACATCAGTTTGATAATAAAAATTTGAAAAAAAATTAGAGTTAGCACGTTCATCTTCTCCCAGTACAGCCATTGTGATGTTCTTTAGGGAATTTTATTTGTAGACAAAACAGTGGCAAATGCTTTCAAACAATCCTACCAGAATTAGAAATGGCTTTGTTTCAACCTCCTTTCCCTTCCACTCAGCCTGATTAACTGTCTCTTCTTAACCACAGTGCTATCCATTCTCTGACATCATTTAAGGCCCCTGTCAAAAGACATAACAGAGAAGGAGCTCTAGTATAATGAGATGAGGACAGGAGACACAGCCAATGGAATGGGGATTTCCTCAGTCACTTCAGGGTTAAAATAAATATTGAGGAGGAAACAGTTTTCCTCTATCTTCATGTGCTCAGTCAACTAGCTGGAGAAAATATGTTTTTAGTAATTCACATGCATAGCATTCTCAGAAAAGAAGTAAACCTCCAAGGAGCAGTAGATTTGGGGGGCTTATACATCCTTTAACACAGAAAGGTGCTCCAGCTTCAGAGAATGACCAACTGTAGGGAAAATCACTAGGAGATATTTGGAGAAATAAAGGTGAAATAAAGACTAGTTTATTAAGAAATGTAAGCTCCTCTTGATGTACATTCCCAGTGTAAAGCAATGGTGCTCTCCTCTTCTTGTTAAGTCCCTTGTTCCAAAGAGATATCTTCAAAGGAATATTTTTGTCATGTGTGGCTGTTAGCTTTCTGTGACTGTGACAAAAGTTAATTAACTTGAAAATAGAAAAAGCTTATTTTGGTCCACGGTTTCTGAGTTTTCAGACTAAATTCATGGTTCTCAGCTCATGGTGGTTTGGTTCCCCTGGTAGCACAGTATGTGCTGATCGAAGCATGTGGTTGAAGAGATCTGATGTTCACCTGAGGGAAGCTGGGAAAAAAGAGAAGGAGGAGGAGGAGGAGGGAGGAAGGAGGAGGGAGGAGGATGATATGAGGTCCAAATTTTCCGTTCAAAAGCATGCCACCAATGACTCTCACATGTTAAAGTTCTTAGCATCTTGACAGCAGTACACATTGGTGACTAAGCCTTTAACTCATGGGCCATTGGAGGATACTTATTCAAAACTTAACACCTGCTTTTAGGCACTGACCTTGAAGCATAGGGCAGAGACATCTTCCTGCTACTGTTGACTCTCAGTTGCCTTTGCTAATAAAAATCCTTATATGAAATTGGTCTGTTTTGCTGTGCTATATGCTGATCCTCAATAAATGCCAACTGTTTTTAATTTAACTTTCATCTCTTTGATTCCCATGCCTATCCCCTCCTGTCTCTAGTCCCCTTTGGCGCAGGTAAATTGTTTCTAATATTTGTGTCTGTGTTCGTGATTTCAGGTACATGACTTCCAGATAGTCAGTCGTAACCTTCCTGCCTGCTATGCTCTGAGTATACAGTGAGTGCGCCTCTCAAAACATCTATGCTGAAACCTTGGTCTCCAGTATGGTGGAGGCAATGAAGAGGTCCAACCTTTAAGAGGTTCTTCCCATGGCAGGATGGTTGAGTCACAGGAGCAATGGGAGAGATGAATGCTAATGTTACAGAGTGAGTTCTCAAGAAAAAAGAGTCTTATAAATCAGGCAACTGGACACACTGACCCCTTCTGCAATATGGCAGTCTACCTTCCTCACATGCATTCTGACACAGCCACTGGTCCTTCCTAAGGTTATCAGTGCCATGATGGTTGGACCTGCTGGCACCATCCGAATCAGAGACAAATAATCCTCATCACTTCCTTCAGTACCCAGATTAGATACCTTGGAGAATGGCAGAAAATAGGCTAAGACAATGGTCTACCTTTACCTATGAATAAACTTTGTTTCCTTAAAAATATGCCAAAACAATGCTCCACCTTTATCTAAAAACATAATTTTTATCACAGAAAAGTTAACATGAGTCCTATACTCTTAAAAGACTTGTAAGTATACACTGTGGCATTTTTATGTGTGGGAACAATGTTGCACAACAGGCAGGCCTCAAGCACTTTTTCATTTTGCATAATTGATAATGAATATACCAACCACTCATTTTTCCTTCATGTAGTAGTTGTCCTGTCAACAATCTGACTGAAGGAATATTACAATTCCCCCTCCCCCTTTTTTTTTGAAGGCTGAATCCCATTCCATGTTATTCCATGTACCTACCACATTATCTTTATCCATTCATCAACATTTGGGTGGTTTCCTCATCTTGGCTACTGTGGACAATGCTGCGATGAATGTGAAGGGATTCCTTTTGACTTTTCTCACCTTGTCTATATTCTCCTCCTCAAGGATACTTTTGTTCTTGCTGTTCTAATCAAGTACAAGTAGCAGACCTTCATTGACTATGAGATTATGTTACTAAGGTGGCACTTGGAAATCCTTTTCCAGTGACTAAGAAGGCTTTTGAAATTCTAGTTTATAACAATCCCTTGAGGGAACTTGGCCTGGGCATCTCATGACCAAGTTATTAAAATTCTATTCTTCCTGGTCAAGGTTTGCTGAGTACATTTTCTGATTGGTCTGGAATATAAGCAGTTTATTCCTGTCATCTCAGAGTATTTGTTGACAAATGCTAAACACATTCCCAAACATCCCAGCTTGGTGGAGAGATAATATATTCACCTCATTTATGAAATGTACCTTTCCAACCAAGCGAAGTGATTATTCCCTTCCTCTGAAATCCTCTGTATGTGACATTTATTTGGCTCACAGAGTATGCCATAGGAATAATGTGCCTACATTTTCCAGATACCTCAATAAACTATCTGCATCACCTATTAATTTTTTATACTTATTTATTGTCAAAGTGATGTACAGAGAGGTTACAGTTTCATATGTTAGGCCTTGGGTACTTTTCTTGTACTGTTTGTTACCGCTTCCCTCATCCCTTTCCTTCCCCACTTCAAATAAGACAAAGTAGAATTCCAGGCACTGGTGGCTCATACCTGTAATGCTAGCTACTCTGGAAGTTGAGATCTGAGGATTGAGGTTCAGTGGCAGCTTAGGCAAACAAATCAGATAGACTTTTATCTCCAATCATTCAGCAAAATACTGGAAATGAGGGTATGGCTCAAGCAGTAGAATACCAGCTCTGAGCAAAAAAAGCCAAACAGGAGTGAGTGGCCCTGAGTTTAAGCCCCATTACTGGCACATATTACTACTGCTAGTACTACAAGTACTACTACTACTACTACTAATACAATGACTCAGGAGCAGTTTTAATCACTTATCTGATGTCTCATAGAAGCAATTATAGAACTTGCCCTTAAACTTGGATCTATCTGCTTCCAAAACTGGTACTTAACTCGCCGTTCACTTCACCTGGGACTGTCCCAGGTGTTGACATTGAAAATCTATCAATCCAGCATGTCTCTCTACGTTGAGCAAATAAGGGTAGTTGTCCACCCTCCTTCAGTTCTGCAGGCTTCCACTACCTTCAACAGTCAATAACAATTTCTACTGTGAGCCCCCAGCTGTATTGTAAATAGGCTTTTGGAGGGAGAACTGTGGGCCTATCCTCCTTTTAGTCCTGGGAGTCCAGCCAAGTGACCCACGGAATGTCACATTGCTTCCTCTCCCGAGTGGGTTGCATGAGTGTGTTTTGCTTTTACAGCCAAATGGAGATGAACTTTGAGGAAAAAATGATGCATTGCTTTCTCTGAGTCTTTCATGCCTGCTACCATTGTGCCTGGCCTGTAGAGGACCGACAAATGCTTTGCTGCTGAGTAAGAGGGCATGAGTCTTCCTTTGTTCCTCAACATATGGATTTTAATGGCAGCTTGTTAAATCATACTTCAGTGTGGCTAAACAGTCTTTCACTGCACCACTTTTGATCTCTCCAAAAACATCCTGCAGCACAAATAGGGAACTGTACCTTGGCAGAGCTACCAAGGACACATATCTGTCTTTGATGATTGCCCTCTTCCCTTAGATTTGTGGTTTCCATAGCCATAATAATTCTGTTTCCCTCAGTCTCCTGCTATTTCACCCCAGAGAAATCACCATCTAGTTTCCATCCTAGCATAAACAGACGTGAGCATGTGAAGAGAGGGTAAATTACAATACAGGCATAAATTGCAGAATTTATGGAGTTTGTACCTTTAAAGGAGGATCTCATTTGGGCCCATTTTTCAAAAGCCCAGACATCCATAATGCAAAAGCAATATTTTAACAATACTCATTTCTTAGACTAAGCTCAAAGGCTCTACCAGAATGAATCTTTTCCTTCGGAAATGATACTTATCACTTATATCCTTTGTCCCCCACGTCAAATAAAGGTACTAGAAGATCCTTGGCCTTTATAAAGCCTCAAGAGCTTTGAATGTAGGGAATGTAGTTTCTGTGAAACTACAGAACATACATTTGATTTTTACTATTTTGTGTTATGGCTTTGCACTTTTTTGGAACTTCAGGTATGTGGGATGTGTGAAAAGTTCTATTTACTGGTTAGGACATCCTTCCTTCCTTCCTTCCTTCCTTCCTTCCTTTCTTCCTTCCTTCCTTCCTTCCTTCTTTCCTTCCTTCCTTTCTTCCTTCCTTCCTTCCTTCCTTCCTTCCTTTTTTCCTTCCTTCCTTCCTTCTTTCCTTCCTTCCTTCCTTCTTTCCTTCCTTTCCTCTTTCCTACTTTCCTTTTCAATCCTGAATTTTAACTTCAGGGTCTCATGTTTTTCACTTGAGCCATGCATTCAAGCCTTTTTAAGGTTTAGTTAGGTTTTTCCCAGGGCTGCCCTCATACTGTGATCCTTCTATGTAGCTGAGATCACAGACTCATATTAACATACTTGTCTTGTTTCATAAGATGAAGCTTTGCCTGCATTCTGCTCATGCTAGCTCTGAACCATGATCCTTCTGATTCTTACCTCCTGAGTAGCTGGGATTACAAGTATGCACTACTCCTAGCCATCTTCTTCCTTCTCCTTCTTTATGTTTCATTTCTGGGTCTACAATTAATTTATTGAACTTACTGACTTCAGAGATTGCTGAGAAATACAACCATACCAGTACAAACAAAACCAAATATTCAAATTTTCGAAGTTAATGTAAAAACAAAAACCCTGTGGTGAGATGGTGCAGCCATCAATTGTCTTTGTTATTCAAATTCTGTGTATAGGTTGACATATTCCTCTTATTGTCTTCCTGGAGAGCTCAACCAAGGTTCTAACTTTCTATTGTCCTTATGTCCTTTCACCTACCCTTTTAAAATTTTTATTAGCCCCTTTAATGTGGGGATTGAAATCAAGAGAGGATAAGCTATTAAAAATTATTGGTCGGCTGTGGCTCCTCACTAAATATTAAAGCAGGCTGGTAAATGAGCACATCCCTCCCAGCGGAAGACCTGAGAGAAATAACAATGTAGGCAAATAGACATCATAATCCAAATAGAAAATACTGCCAGTGTGTTGCTTTGGGTTTCTTTGACTGCTGTTGTTCACCATTAATATTATGCTGTTTTTTGTTTTTATTAGTATGAGGAGACAAGGAGGAGGAACATTACTATTGGAAGGATTCCTTTTAAGAATGCATTGTGTTGATAACTAGAGATTAGAACAACCTGAGTGAATAGGAAACAGGTGTAGAAACACCTGGAACATTGCTTATTACTGCCTTGGGGTAGATGCCTGGGAGAAATGGGCAATTTGTGGATGCTATGTGCCTTGTATTCCAGAAAAATTGGTAGACAACCTTCCAATACAAATGATATGAAGATTAGCTCCTGGGAAGCCAGGGTAGAAGGTGGAGCTGGGTAGGCAGAAATGTTATTTTCTCAGGTGAGTAAGGGAAATACAGCCTAGAGCAGGCTGGCTATATAGTTGAACCTCTAAGAATAAGAAAGGAAATTAATTCTAAAACAAAGGAAGGGCCAACAATAAAATTACACTGATGTTTCAAAATTTGGATTTGAATTGCAATTCTTTCCAAGTTTTAAGTTATTCACTGAGTCAGAGTTTCAAATATTATTACTGATGAGCAAAGGAAATAAGTAACACCCAACTACATATCCCTTGTTTTTCTGATTATGAAAAGTCACGAATGAAATAGAATCTTTTGAGTTCCTGTGTATAAGTAAGATGAGCAGTTTATAGCTTGTCATTCTATCTCCATCTCAGACACTCCTAGTGTTTGCTGTCCTAATCTGAATGGGGACTCAAAGAATGTGTTTAGTATAATGTATGATAATCAGTTATTTATGTTTAGATAGAGTATAACCTAGAATCTTATTCTCAAGAGACACTGTGGCTTAACTCTGCTTAACTAGTTCAGTAGCTGTCATGGCATTTCTAATTTGAATGTTCTTAATATTTTGTTCAATTTTGGTCAAAGTAAGTTACATTTTTTAAAGTATATAAAAAGACTATACACACACGGCTTGTGATCAGTACTTCACCTGAGCAAATTGGTTAGCTATTTCTCTTGCATTATTTCATTATTATTTAATATTTTGTAGTCCACCACTGAGACCAAATGATCTTTTGGGTTCTTTTTATACTTTTGTAGACCCATATGAGGATTCTGTTTCATCTCTGAAGCAAAACTTTCCTATAGATTGTAGACACCTATTTTTCTCATATTATAAGTAATGGCTGATGGATACCAAAAGGTCCTGGGAAAGAATAGGAGATATAATGTGAAAGGAAGATGGTGAAGGCTGTCACACACATCAGCAGACAGCAGGAGGCCTGGATTAAGCTTCACAATGGCAGACAAATCAAGAAGGAGGCTGAGTCTCTAAGATAGTTCCCTTATTTCCTGAAAGATGAATCTTCTCTGTGTTTCTATTGACTACTCTGAGAAGATAATTTCACACATAGAAATTTAATGATACACACTAATGTAACTAAAGGTAAATTCAGACATCTATAACAAATAAGATATGATCTTTTGAGTAGAGAGATGTGCCAGGAATGGAATGGTGGTATAAACAGGGAACAAGGGAGAAAGATACATGTCTTTTGATAAATTAGCCATATTTTCTGCCCTGCCCATTCAGCCAGTTTTAGTTTGACTAAAAGGCAAAACCTTGGATGGCAGTTGTTTTGATATATGGATTAAGTAGTTATTCAGGGGGAAAAGTGTAGTCTATGTAGAAGTCTTTTAGCAGTGGACTTTGAAACTAGTAATTACTTGCCAAAACACAATTTGGAAACAGGTCAACATCTCAATGCAGTTGTTTTTCATTTATTCTTTTTGTTTAGAATATAGTCACATAAACTTCTCTAGCATCAATTAGGAACTTTTCAAATCTGCCAACTTAACATTTTTATTTCACTGTGGAAAGATTTTCTTTAGTTCTATCTTTACATATTAGATATTTACTTTTCCCTTTGCCAATCTTAATCTATAGTAGTGAACGTCTAATGAAAAAAATGAGAATGCTCAGGCTGAAAACAAAAAAGGTGCAAAACACATTTATCAGTTCTCCTGCATATAGAGGTAGTTATAAGGAGTCAAATTTCCAGTCGTTTTATCTTTATTCTGCTGAAAAGTACACAGTATGGTTAAAATTCAAGATAGAAATTTCTTAGTAGTACAGAACCTTGAGAAAGTTATTTAATCTCTTAGAACCTCAGTTTTCTCATCCGTAATACTGGGACAATAACATCTCTGTATGCTCTTTCTCTACTCTGTGTCTTGATGACAAACCGAAGCTACTTTGTCTACCATGATAATGACTGAGTCTTTAAGACATGGCTGGTGCTGGCTGAGATATGTCGTGGATATGAAACTTCCCCTGGCTTTTGAAGACTTCATATTGTTAAGATTGTAAGACCGCTCAGTAATTTGTATTTTGCCATGCTGAAACAATTTTCCTTAGGATGTATTGCTTCTATTAAAAATAATTTGCACCTTCTTGTTGCTTTTTTTTTCTCCAGTCTTGGGGCTTGAACTCAGGGCCTGGATGCTGTCCCCAAGTTTTTGTTGTTGTTCAAGGGTAGCACTCTACTACTTGAACCAGACCTCCACTTCCATCTTTTTGCTGGTAAACTGTAGACAAGAGTTTCATGGATGTTCCTGCCCAAGCTCATTTTGCAGTTCAGTCCTCAGATCTCAACCTTCTGAGGAACTAGGCTTACAGGTACTGACTTTTAAAAATGTGCTTACTATAGTATTTTAAATTGTATGTGGGCATGTGTGATATTTCTATTAGATATTGCTGATGTATAATTTAATTAGTCTCATATCTCTAGAAGCTTCTACGTCTGTAGAAATTATAGGAGTTTCACACATCTAGGAATTACGTTTTACATTTAGATATTTGTTTTATTTTACATTAAAGAATGGCCCTATCCTGGCTCCTATAGTTGGAGCTAGTAATTGGAAGGGCAAGTGCAGGGAAACGAGATCCTCTCAGTGTATGTCAAAACAGGGGAGGAGAGCCAGATAAAGGAGGGCTGAGGGGCAAATCTGTGGAAGGACAATTTCATTCCTTAGCATGTTAGAGGGGCATATTTACCCAAACTGTGGATAAGCCAGCCAGCCTGGTCCTAGTATAATAGGCAATGCCAAGATATCTCTCTCTCTCTCTCTCTCTCTCTCTCTCTCTCTCTCTCTCTCTCTCTCTCTCTCTCTCTCTTCCTTTCTTTCCCTCTTAATCCCCTTTGGTCCATACCTACTAGATTGTTGTATATCTAGTTTTTTTTTTAATGATATTGCTTATATGTTATATCTTGCAGAAGCTTGAAGAGGAGCTTTTAAATTGAACCAATCAAGTTTCTGTGACTAAAAGGCAATGAAGTGTATAAAAGCCTAAGGTGTGGATACTGAAAAAGAACATTAATTAAGAGGCATTTACATATTTGTCACTGCAGGTCCCAGAGGTTTACATACCTGTTGTTGTACATATCTTACAAATACATATGAACATGTTCCTTTATATACTTGAAGCCAACACATCACTAACTGATCTGTTGCTTCTCTAATCCAACCTATAGATTTCCACCATCTATATCCTAGAGCTGTAGGATTTCTCCTTTACTTTCTCACTCAAACATAAATTGTTCTACCTCTTGCATTTGCCTAGACTAGAAAAATTACAAATATTTGTGCCTGACAATAGCCTTTTATAGCTGAATTCTAGTCTACCTATTAAACCAGTAATATTGATAATTGTATGCTAACCTTTCTAGCAGAAAGGTTCTGTGCTCCCTGTTTCTCACTGCTGGTCTCTATGTCTTTATTCATTTAGTTCCATCCCTTTCCTCTTCATGAGGTCTCTCAGCCCATCAGAGGCCTGTATATCTATAGTTATGTCTTCCCTAAATTGTCTGCAACTGTGGTTTTCAAGCTATCAACCAGCACAAGATCAAACAGTACTAGTCTTTAGCTACTGCTGGTGAAGGGTCTTTCCTAGGAAATTTTGGGATAATTCCGTTTCATGCAAGGAAAGAAGAAGATTTTACTGTGGAATCAAAATGAAGAGGATGTTTCCCATTCTCAGGGAAGCATACTATATATACTTCAAAACCTTAGGAGGAAAAACTTGGTTCTACCAGATGCCAAATTCACCCAATTTACATTGGACATTCATTTTACAGGAGCTGTGGTGTTAGACATAGCTATTAACCAAAAAGTATGTGATCAATATTGCTAAATGATATGCCAGAGGGCTAAGATTTCTATACAGGTGTGTGTGTGTGTATATGTGTGTGTGGGGGGGTGTGGTGTGTAAATGGAGGCTAAGAAAGAAAACAATAAAGGTTATTCTGATAATAATATACTATGTACATTCTGGTGTTATATAACATGGGAAAATCCTTCCATCCAATTAATATGCACTAAGAGAAAGATAAAGACTCACAGGAAAGCAGTAGGCTCTGCTATGGGGAACCAATGGGAAGTAAGATGGCTAATGAGGATGAATTAAGATAAATGTGTTTGAAGTAGTTGCATATATGAAGATAAACTTTCTGAAACCCTTTTCTAGAGGTTTCAATTCAACATGTCAGTTTATGAGTCTAACACATCTTAATCAATGTGACTCCTTCCATTATGAAATTCTTTTAAGAAAGGAGAATGGAAGAGGGATTAACTTTGGTTAGGATACATTGCATATATTATGATTTTTCACATAATATATGGTGATAAAACTTTGTTTAAGTTCTATATCCTTAATGAAGAGATAGATAAATCTAGGTATATGATATGGAAAAAGAAGAGATTATACAGAAGAGAAGATTCAGAAGGCTTCTGAAAATTTCCTGTTCATAGGAGAAAAGAGAGCCCTGGAAGTTGGTATCAGAATATCTGGTAAATCATTTTAGCCTTTACTACTTAAACCCAGAGGGTAAGTTATGTTTAATTCTCTCAGTAAATGTGTGCTTAATCTCATAGCTTTTACATTGGGAGTGATAAACTGTAGCCTGTTTGCCTCTAGGCATACCTTCTGCTTTTGGAATTAAAGTTTTATTGGAACTTGCTGTTTCCATTTGTTCATGAATTGTCTGTGACTATCTTCACCTAAAGATTTACTGCAGTCATCTGCATGGGTCACAAAACCTAAAATAATCTTGATTTGGTCTTTTACAGAAGAAGTAGACAGATCCTTATTCCATCTCAAGATACCTTTCATCATTATCTTTACAATAATAATTCTCAAAGAGATATTGATGTTATATCCATATGTTATTAGGTTTTGTTGAGTCCAAAGAGTATAGGTTTATGGTGCAATAACAGCCTCAAAGTGTTAGTTCCCTAACATACTGATTAGTCTACTTCTCATTCATGGAAGGATAGCATATTTCTACAAGGTGCTTTTCCTTCAGTTGGTGGTTTAGTGATCTAAGCTACTTTAGTCTTATGGCTCCACTAGGTCAATATTCAGTCATCATAGTCTCTGCTCTGTTGGTGGAGGGGGAGGTTCTGGCCAGAGATAACTCACAGGTATTCTCCTGTTCCTTTCTTGATAGCCTACTGGTCAGAAATAGCTACATGACTTTGCCTAACTATAGCATGGATGTGAATGTACTCTTCTGTGTGCCCAGAAAAAAATAATGGAAAACTAGACATTGAAATTATGAGTAATCATTGTCATAGTGATAACAAAATAGAAGACAGTGGCCAAAACATTTGGAATACACTGAGTTAACCATGATCCTACAGGATCATGTTTGTGTTTTGTGAATGACCAAAATAGAGACACATGTGACAGGCCACCATATGTTTTTTTCTGTTTGCATTACTACTTCTTATGCAAGGAACACAACTCTGCAGAGTATACATGCAAGGTGCTGATTCTCTCTGTCTCTCTCTGTCTCTCTCTCTCTCTCTCTGAGGACTAGGTTTTCTCTGTACACTATTGAGGATTTAGATACCTTATGGTAGGAAAAAGTAATAACATTTCTCCAAAAAGAGCTTAATGTGGCTAGATACATGAGGGGAAACTTTCAAGCAAGGAGTTGTAGGCCCAGAATAAATCACCATAGTGGTATGAAGAGGAAAATGGAAAGAGGTACTTAGAAAAGAAAAAAGTCATGCAATCTTCTTGAGAAAAATAGTCACCTAGTGCTTGCTGTGGAGGTTGCTATGGAATTAATTGTGTCTCCCCCTCCAATTCCCATGTTGAAGTCATAACATGCAACGTGATGATATACTGAGTTAAGGCCTGTAGGTGGCATAAACAAGAGGATCACAACTTTGAGGCCATCCTGGACTAGATAGTTTCAAATAGTGTGTGTGTGTGTGTGTGTGTGTGTGTGTGTGTGTGTGTGTGTGTGTGTTTAGACAATGGAAATTAGTGATAGCCAGTGGCTCACACTTGTATTCCTAGCTATTGAGGAAGCTAAGATTCAGAAGATCATAAAGCAGTTGGAGAAAATTCATCCACAAAATTACCATCAAAATGCTGGAGTGAAGGCATGGGTCAGGTGGTAGAGAACCAGCAAAGCATATGTGAGACCCTGAGTTTCAATCCTGGTGCAAGCAAAAAAGGGCATCTATTTGTAATCCAGGAGAGATGAGGCTTTCCAGGGTGCTTGAATGGCTGAGATCATGTTGTTGTGAAATTGTGGACACTGATGAAAAATGTTGAAGAATGTAGAAAATGAGAATAGAAAACTGGTCAAAATTTTATTTGGTTATAGAGAAACAATACTAAGAATGATTACTTATAAGATTAATGAACATTTATGCCTTTTCACTAGAGAGCAAAAGGACTGTTACACATTTTATTAAATTGATGGCAAGCTAATGATGTAAATGAAGCACAATTAGGCTCCCAGTTCACAATTTTAAAAAGTTGCAGTGAATATTGATCCTTGCCACTCATTTTAGCATTATGTCAAACAGCATTTGCTGTGCAGGTTTTAGATATACAATAGTTACTTTTAGTATGAGAAATGAACTAAAGAAAACTTGCACCCTTCTTTCAATTCCCTTGTAATACACAATACCTAGAAGACAGTAAAAAAATATATATATTTATATATAATATATAATATATTGTATATATATTGTGTATATATAAATATGTGTATATTTATATATACACAATATATAATATATAAATATATATATATCCAAGAAGCAAAGAATGCATTACAAATGTTAAAATTGTTTTTGTCTTCACTTTTGAATCATTAAACATTAAGCTCAGTTTTTAAAAGTGTTTTGTGGGCTGGGAATGTGGCCTATTGGCAAGAGTGCTTGCTTGTGTACATGAAGCCCTAGCTTTGACTCCTCAGCACCATACACACAGAAGAAGGCAGAAGTGGCGCTATGGATCTAGTTGGCAGAGTTGCCTTGAGCCAAAAGAAGCTGGGGACAGTGCTCAGGTCCTGAGTTTAAGCCCCAGGCATGGCAAAAACAAAAACAAAAACAAAGATAAATAAATAAATAAATAAATAAATAAATAAATGGGTTTTTTGTCCAAGCATCAAAAGAGACCAGATATTTTTAAGTTTAATCTGGCAATGATGGTTTGAATTGGGCTTTAAAGCCAATTAGCAGTTACATTGAAAGGGAAACAATTCCAAAATGTGATTTTCAGATCATGTCATATCTTATCAGAACAATAGATTTGTAATTTTCAAGGATTAGTTATTGTGGGATTTAAATATAGTCACATTAAATACTTTGCAAGTTCTTGCTGAATCAATCTCCATGGTTTTGATGGTTTCAGGAAACTTGGTGTATACTTATCTTGTGGCGATCATGTTACCCCATCATTAGTTATCCTCTGGAAAGCTACATTTCAAACATACCAACTGAAAGATTTCAATAACTAGCCATTAATATGTATTTATGTTGTGGTCCTGAGGAGGTAACCAGGGCCTTATTCTACTATGGAGCTACACTTCCACCCCCTACCTAGATTTTACATTGCATGCTGTTGTGAGCAGCCTGATAAAATCTCATGCCATCTCCTCAGTCCTTCCTGGGGCTTGGATCATCTGTCTAGTGTATCTACTCTATACTGCACACAAGTCTAAGAAACACAGTAAGTTCCGTCTAGTTCTTTCTCAACTATCAGGCATCCACTTGGAACAAGGGGACCACATTAGGTCCCTCTGCTTCACTTCCCACATGCATCCCTCGCAAGCCCACACAGTAGAACCTAATGCTTCATGTGAACTAGCCCTTGTCTTTCTTTTTCATGACAGAAACTCAGAGCCTGGAACAGTGCCTGCCACAACAAAAGCCTTCCATGCTAGTGGAGTGAAAGGTGTAGAAAATCTTGCTCTCAAACGTCAATGAATCAGAAGGGATGTGTTTGAATTTATAGTGAAGGATGGGTTATCATAACTGATAAACCAAAGAAGACCAGGGCAAGCCTATGCTAAAATTCTATTAAAATAAATGGAGGCCTTAGAGCTTTTGTGGATGGCAGCTGCTCTTGTTTCAGAATGGGCCTAGTTTCTCATTCAGCCACATGCCTTAGACAGAATCTTTCCCCCATAGCTCATTCCTTCTATAATCCTTTATGACGGAGTTCCTAGCAATGTTTCTTTCATGGCTTGGCTGACTGCCAATGGCCCAAATAATGGCAGAAATTCCAGTGGAATATTCTGTTCTAGGATAGCTTTAACCTTCTGGCTGCTGCCTCTTACCTTATCCTCCCAAGAATGATTGCTGTCATCAGATGAGGAATCTTCCTATATTCTAAAAGCATGTCTACAATGGCGACATAACCTTAAACAGCTTGGGGACCATCTAGTTGTCCTCAAATCCCAGAAATGCTAAAACTTCCCACTTTGTGTCATTTGTCTCTCTGTTCTCAGTGACAAAAGTTTTATAGCTCACACTTGGGTTTCTTTTTCCAGCCAGGATTGGCTTCTAGATTCTCTGAGTAATAGGACAGAAAGATAAAATTTCTTCAAACTTCCACCTAGGCTGAGGCAACAAACTCCTCTGGCTTTTCCCAAACTGCAAACAAAGGCCATTTGATGCCATCAAATTGGAAAAATAGCATTGGAATAAGTGTGTACAAAATTATGAATCATGATGGTGTAAATTTCACAATTGGTCAAGTGGGTTTAAGGAAAATTCTCTCTGGCAGCATCTCTCAGCCTCCTCTGGAGATGAGAGAGTGAAGAAGATTATGGGAAGAGGAAAAATGGCCATGGAAAGCATATGAACTTGATGCATAAAGAGTGCGGGTTGCTCACATCCGTGTGTGTGTGTGTGTGTGTGTGTGTGTGTGTGTGTTTGCACTCAAGCCAGTACTGGCTGGGGCTTGGGCTCAGGATCTGGATACTACTGTTTAGCTTTTAGCGCAAAGCTAGTGTTCAGCCATTTGAGCCACACCTCCACTTCCAGCATATGGAGATAAGGGTCTCCTGACTTTCCTTCCAGGCTGGCTTCAAATCTCCATCTTTGGATCTCAGCTTCCTGGAATAGCTAGGGTTACAGATATGAGCTCCCCATAGAGTACCTTTAGTGTTGAAACATTTAACTTAGTGATTTAGCCTTTCTTCATCTTTGTGATAGTTTTGAACCAAATGTTTTTAAGGAGATGGCAAATAAGCATTAAGATTTTTGTTTTGTAGTGACAAGGGAAAAGAAAAGCTACTTTCCCCAACTCTTTTCTAAGTGGGCCCACTTTAAGATTTCAGACTTTACATAGAGTCTTGTCCATGCATTTACATTTTGGTCAAGCTTCCTGACATTATCAAGGTACTATTCTGAAGGGGATAAAAAGCTAATTAGATTTTTCTGCTATTCAAAGCTTCTTTTTCCTTTCCCCTTCTTTTTACAGAATTACTTTGTATCTCCCCTTTTCACAAAAAGCTTGCAATCAGATGCTGTTGCTATCCTTTTTAGAGAATTGACCTTTCTAGGTTGTTAAATGCTTTCAGCTTCTGGAAAAATAGATTGCTTTAGATGAGGGTGAAAGGGCTGATGGAAGTCTTAAACCTAGTACAATTCCCAGGACTAATGACTTTTACAGCTGCCTTTCTGTAGCTTCATTGTTTGAATGAACAAGGAAGGGAGGGAAGAATAGACTCCCTTGGTTGTTCATCTTCATGCATATTGATTCTTAAACTAAAGAAGGGAAGGGAGAAGGGAACACTCTAAGACAAAAGCCCTTCATGACCCTGTCTCCAGGGAAAATTTCATTGGATAACTCAAGTCAAACTCAACTATATTGTATAGTCTCTGTAGGAAACTTTTTCACTTCCTTTAACACTATGGCTCACTGTCCCAGTAATTGTTACAGAGGAGTGACAGTTTCATAAGTCCTAATTAGAATAATTCCAAACTCAGGAATTAGCATTAATTCCATTATTTACCAATACCTTCTAGTCCATCTAAGTAATTACTATTACTATCCATTTCATTCACAATGCATTTTCATTTTCTTAAGAAAATGACTAGCAACTAGTTAGCTAAATACCTTTTGAATAAATGAATAATTAGATAATTAATACAATTGAGCTATATAATAGAGGAAATGGCATAAACATTCAAGTAGCCAAGAATTATTTGAGAACTTCTGTTATGTATAGTATATATAGCACTTATGCACTATATGGACTTTAAAGATAGTATGATGGAAGAATATCTGTAAACCACAGTTTTGACTACTTAATGAAATCCAAAGCAGATTATAAAATGTATAACCCAGAGTATAATAGGATGTTAGGAAAAGAAGAAATTCATTTGTATTAGGAAGAATAACAATGGCCTACAAATAACATGCCAAGGTTTTTTGGACTTCTTGTCAGTATGTGGACACTGAAGATACTTCTATATAGAAGAAACATCTATCTCCAAAGCATGGAGCTCATGGGAAATGCAAATGGCTCAAGAACAACTTATGAGTTGTATATTTCTTGCTGTGTGTTTCTTGATATGTGTCTGATGGTGGTGAGGGGAAAATTGGCAGGGACAGGTGGGAAAAAAAAGCTGGAAAGACTTTCAGGAGACCCAAAGGCAGCTGACAGATTTCAAAGTGGGAAAACAAAATGATTTATGTCATATAATGCCATCTTGTAAGCACCATAAAATCTGGACCATTTTGTTTCATATAATATCTGACCCTCAGTGTTTCCTGAAATACCATTGGATGGATATATATATATATTCATATCCATATATACTTATGTATATATGAATACATATATACATATATACTTGTGTATATATGGATATGCATATATACACATATATATGCCATTAGTGCCATATATATGTGCTCTACATGTATTTGCTGAGTGAATATGAAATATTATTGCTCTGAAGGACACAAACCTACATCCCATTTTGCTTACATTTCTCTGCCAAAGAGTCATAATTCAAGCTGAAAAAGGCAGATTTATCTATAAAGAGAACTTTAGGGAAAGATGGTAAAAGAGTGTTGACTAGAAATAATTTCAAAATTTGGGGCACTGGAATGTAATACATTTCAATGTTGAAATAATTGAAGGTACAATTTTGCACTACTATTCAATAAGTTTTTGAGAATTCTTGAAGAACAATGAAAGAGACAGGAAAATGAATTCATTAATATCAGTCTAATTCTTTTTGTGTCTGTGTATGTGCCAGTCCTGGGGCTTGAACTTAGAGCTTGGGTACTGTTCCTGAGCTTTTATGTTCAGGGCTACCAGTCTTCCATTTGAGCTACAATCACACTTCCAGCCTTTTTGGTAGTTAATTAAAGCTAAGAGTTTTACCAACTTTTCTGCCTGGCCTGGTTTTGAACCACAATCATCAGACCTCAACTTCTTGAGTAACTAGGATGATAGACATGGGCCACACCAGCACTCATGCAACCCAATTGTGCAAAGCAAATAATATCAAGCAATTGGCAACATTTGGTTACTGGATAAAACTTGTAATTAAAATTTATTTATAATATGTTGGGGAATCTTAATTGTAGTAGGCAATCTGAGCCATTATCTAGAAGATGGATGTGGAAGTAAGCTATGGATAGGAGAAGGGCCATAGCTGGAAATAGGTTCTAGCTATGAACTAATAAAGCAATGTAGCAGAAATAAAACAGGCATAGTACATAGTCATTGGGAATGAGGTGAACTGTCTAGACCAATGGTAATTTATCCTTCAGTAAGATAGAGATCTAGTCATACATGGACTAAGTTCTGCAAATGTAGAATATTGCTATGAAAATAAAAAGAAAGCTCTCATTCTAAATTACTCCCAAAACCAGATTTTTAGAAAATGGATACCTACCTATTACCAAGTAATACCTGTAATTCTCAGTATTCAGGAGGCTGAGATCTGAGGATCATGATTCAAAGTCATCCAGGGCAGGAAACTCTGTGAGACACTTATCTTCAATTAACCAGCAAGAAAGTAGAAGTGGAGCTGTGGCTCAAGTGGCAGAGCACTAGCCAGAGGAAAAAAGGCATGCAAGACTATAAGACATCAAGTTCAAGCCCCAGTACAGGCAAAAGAAAGGAGAAAAGAAAGGGAGGAAGGAAGGGAGGAAGGAAGCAGAAGGAAAATCAGAAAAAAAAATTGAAAATACTATTAAATAATGTGATAGAACTAAATCATAATCATAACTTTTAAACAAAATAAATGCAGATGGCTTAAATTCACAGTTAAAAATAGAGGGGATTTTTCCTGTTGGATTTCAAAATCTAGGCTATGTTATTTAAAGATGTATAACAAAAGAGCTCAGAAATGTTGAAAGAAAAAAATTTAAATGCCAAGCAAGTACTAAATCTAAGGGTAGTTTGTGTGTGTGTGTGTGGGGGGGTATATGTATAGATATATTCCACAAAAAGCATATTAAAGTTTACATATATATAGATTATTCTGAGGTTAGGTGTATGTCTTATGTAAATTACACTTGCAATGTAAGCATGAGTTAGTCATTGGAAAGTACGTAGAGTCAAGATCTCTGATTTTTACACTTTTTAGGATCTAAGTACAAAACATGGCTGAAATGCCAATACTAATAACAATCATAGACAGTAAACAAAAAGTAATATTACCTGCCAGCAGTTGTGTAAGCACATTTTATAATTTAAATTTTAATTAATCTTTAAGCACAGTCACTTTAACCCTTCCCCATTTTTTATTTTTTTGTAACATACTGGAGCTTGAATACAAGACCTTTTATTCTAGCCCAACCTTTCCACTCACAGCTGGTACTGTGAGCTCCACATCCAGCTTTAGGCTGGTTGAATGAAGATTTGTAAGGAAATGGAAAGACTTGAAAAAATTATATTAAATGAAGTAACCCAGACTCATAGGTTGACAATGATTTGGGCACCCTCCCCTCTCCGCCCCCTAAAAGGAGTTGGGAATGTACAACCAACTATGATGCCTCCCCACAAAGGCTCCCATTGGGGATGGGGAAATTCCAGAAATAGAGACTTAAATCAGGGAATTGAATACCAGGTTACTAGAAATCGGTGGATGGGAGTGAAACTCGGAAGAGCACAGATACCTGGAATGTGGTCTGGTCTTAGATCCGAAAAGGAAAACCTGGAACATGTTCTGGTCAATATTACCTTGTTTACCGGAATTATAATCATCTGTAATCATTAATCGCCAATTCTGCTTCTGTATGTCTGCTTGCTTGCTCGACCATCTGCGTGCGGTTTTCGTCTTCAACAACCCAGGCTTACTGAAGTCCCAGGCTGCACGGCGCTCCCCGAATGGTAAAGTGCAGACACCGTGAACATAATAAAATCCTAGCCCGATTAACTGAGTGTCTTGGAGTCTCCTTTGAATTCGGGATAAAACACCGCAGATCTGGTCGTGGGTTAGAGTCCCATCATGAGTTAGAGTCCCACCTTGGTGACCAGGATACAACACTTTAAACCCTGGGAGCCCAAACTCCAGAGAATTCTGTGCCTCTTCCTCCTTTCTAGTCGTGGACTTTCGGGGGTGGGGGGTCTCTAAAGGCTACATGAAAGATTTGTCTCCGTGGGATGCTTAAAGAAGTCTGCTTAAGTTGCAATATCTTGGAAATGAATGGCTTCTTTTAAAAAAATAATAATTACTTATTTATTGTCAAGGTGATGTACAGAGGGGTTACAGTTTCATATGTTAGGCCATAGGTACATTTCTTGTACTATTTGTTACCTCCTCCCTCATTCCCCCTCCCCCTCCTCCTTTCCCTGTCCCCCCATGAGTTGTTCAGTTGGTTTACACCAAATGGTTTTGCAAGTATTACTTTTGCAGTCATTTGTCTTTTATGAATGGCTTCTGATCGGCATAAATCCATTCAGGTCCCTTCTGAATTTCCCAGTGCAAATGTCTAACATGCTTGAAATTACGGTCGCCTCAGACAACAGTGAGAGCTGCTGAGAGCGTCTTCACCATCAGTCATGGGACGGAGGAGGGATGTTAAATGCCTCCCGCTTCCAGCCTCCTCTCCTGACCTCATTTTTTCTGCACGAATCTAATGAGTCATACCACTGACACTTGGAAGCTCATCTAGCATTTCAATTTCTATCTTACAGCCTGTCTAGTTTCACACCAAGCCCACTCTCAAGAATTCTCTGTTGCTCCACTGCACTTGATACAGGGCTTGTTTTCCTTCTGTGTATTTGTCTTCATGATTTAGTTGGTTTGAGAAGCAAGGGAGGATAATTTCATTCATTAATTTCACCAAATACAACCTGGGCATCTATTACACATCTGGCACTCCTGGGGGTCCTAGGGACACAGTGGTAGACTTGCCAGTCAGGTTCTCATGGAGCTTCCCTTCCTATGGCCAGCAAACAAGCAAATATAGACCATAGAGACTGGTGACAAGCATTTTTGATGAGAGAGGGGGGATGGAGGGATAAAGAGAGCTGGGGAGGGAGAGAGAGAGAGAGTGAAGGAAGAGGAGGGAGAGAAGAGACACATGTGAAATCTGGAGAAAGAGCACTATAAGTAGAGAGAAGTGTTACCTAGGTCCTAAGGCAGGAACCTGGCTGTCACTTACAAGGAGGCCATGAGGTTGATGTGGCTGAGAGAGGTGGAAGAGGAGAGATTGAAGTGGACAAGGGAGTGTAATCAAGCAGATTCCATACATCAAGGCTGGAAGTTTGGGTTAAGGAAGCCATGTCAGCATTTTGATATCTAACTATAATGTTTCCAAGTTCAATTTTTATGAAGCTGAGTTTCATCATCTTTGATTTTCACCCTTTAATGAGGTGTATAACCATCAGAATATTGGAGCAGAGAAGTGACAAGACCTGACTTTGCTCTAAAATTCCTTTTGGCAATTGCTCAGCAATGTTTATATACTGAGTGAAGCATACTATTTTACTCACAGTAAGTTTATTAAATAAAAGCACTGAACTTAAAAGAAAGTCTAACTTTCCAGGATCATGTCTATGTGCCCCTTTTACAGGTGCATTGATATCTTAAATAGTTCCAAGTACTATTAATATACAAATGTAACCTAAATCAAAATAGTGGAGTCAGATTCTTCCACTTTGAAAATTTCCATTTCTTCTCTCTTTTTCTCTTCTTCCTTCTTCTCATTCTCTTTGTGCCTCTACCTTCTGCAGGCTCGCAGTTTGCTCTCTCCCCAATAAACTTTTCTCTGCCTATAAAAAAAAGTCCCATTTCCTCTTGGTAAATGAAATCAAATTGTCCTAGAAAAGAGTAAAATACATTTGGGCTGAATCAAAGGTATGGTATCAAATTATGGGGACTCAATTCAATAACTTTAGTCAGTTACTAAAATAATTAACCGATGATGAAAAGTGGAGCCTCAGTATGTAACTTTTCTTCATTATTTTTTGTTTTTATTTTCATATATGTTTATAATTTAGGTCTAACTTCTACGTATACAAGAAAATATGCACCCTTTGTCTTTCTGAGGCTGACTTACTTCATTTAACATAAAATTTCCTCTGCAAAGGACATACTACTCTTTTAGATAGATGAGTAAAATTCCATTGTATATATGTATGTACAGATATATATGCATATACATGTAAAATTTTTTTGAATTTTTGGGATATCTTATTCATGCATGGTTAGGAAGTTTATCAGAATAGAATGTGAAATGTTTGTGTCCCTCAAAGTTGTTAGTAAATTGTGACTATGGTTTCATTTTTTACTCTTTTGTCCTAGTATGGACGTAGGTAGAAGACTGATGAAAAAGGTAGTGGTGGAGAGCCAGCTGTCTATTGTTCCTCTGTGAAGGAAATTTTAAAACAAGTAACATTCACTTAGATTTCAAGATGGCTTGTCAAAAACTACATTACCAATAAACTGTGTAAGTGTAAACAACACACAGTGAGAGCCCAGAGGAAAGACATAAAGTTGGCAAAACTGCTGAATGCTCAAAAAAGCCAAATAGATTAAAGGGAAGAACAGCTTTTTCAAATATATTGAAGAAGAAGAAAAAATAGATACATCAGAAAGCAGAATGGCAAATGAATAAGGTGGGACAAATCCATGCTAGCTCAAGTGTCTGCAGAATGAACTGCTTTTAAAAACTTGTGTGACAAGGTGAACATAGTTTGGGCAATTGGGATGTAATGAAGAGCTGGTTTATTAGAAAATGATTTCAGCAGCTGATGGCATTTCTGCATACTAATGGGCAGAACTTGGAATCCCCCAGCATGCCTGCTGCTACCTCTACTGAAATGGCTATAAAGCAATTTACCATCTAAGCCACTACCTTGATGCAGAAGTAAAACCTGATCCTGCCTGTAGCTCTTGAACACCTCCCTGAAGTTAAAAAAAAAAAAAACACCACTTAGACTGTGTGAAGTAATATAAATGTCAGGGGAGCCAGGCTGTGAGTTTAGCCCTATGGGTACCCTTGGTGTCACTGTAATCCTGTAATCATTGTATGAATTCAATGTCTGATTTATCATGAAGACAATTATACTCACCTACTGACATTATGTTGCTCGCCAGAGTTTAGTAAGTTCCATAAATAATTTAAGTGTAAATGTTTGTGCAATATATAAGTCAGAAAGATAATGGGTCAGTCTGGAAGAATTTAATAATTGAGTCCAATTATTCACAGTGGCAAGTAAGTGTTAAGTGAATGGTCTATGGGGACAAACTGTCTTGCCTTCATCCACTTTCTTACTATTTACCGATGGAATGACCCAAGGCAAATCATGCCACAGGTTCTGTATCTTCTCATGTGTTATAAAGATGAAATGACAGGGGCTGGGAATATGACCTACTAGTAGAGTACTTACCTCACATACATGTATGTGAGTCTACAACCCTGGGTTCGATTCCTCAGCACACATATATAGAAAAAGCCAGTAGTGGTGCTGTGGCTCAAAAGGTAGAATGCTAGTCTTGAGTAAAAGGAAGCCAGTGACATTGCTCAGGCCCTGAGTCCAAGCCCCAGGACTGGCAAGAAAAAAATATGAAATGACATAAGATATGTAATGCTCAAACACGCCAGTGGCTATTTTCAGAATAAAATTTCCTTTCTCTTAATTATATTTTTGTTATCTTTAAGTAGTTATACAAAGAGGTTACAAGTCAACATGTCAGTTTATAAGTATAATGCATCTTGACCAATATCAACCTTTCATCATTCTCCCCCTCTTTCCCAACTTCACCCATTCCCTCTATTTTCATTTTTTCATAGGATATACATTGAATATCATATTCTGACTACCTTCTTCACCCTTACTCTCTTACTTTATCTGCATCCCTCAACTTGAGTGCTCTCACATGCATCTCAATTATTCATTTTGTTGGACTGTGAGTTAGTTTTTCTACATGTAAATTCTATGGAATTATACTGTTTGAATTCTTCTCTGCAATACTATACTACAGTTAAAATACATTTGTGTACCCTTGCATAAAACTCCATATGTATTTGAGCGCACATTTATAAATTAGCTATACCTTCTACGTGTAAGCAAAAACAGGCATGGTTTCTTTGACTTATTGACTTAATGTAATTTTTTCATGTCAACTCATTTCTTTGCTAATGATACAATATCATGTTTCATAATGAGTAAACTTCCATTGTGTGTGTGTGTGTGTGTGTGTGTGTGTATATATATATATATATATATACACATACACATATATATCACATTTTTTATTCATTCATCCATTGTGGGATGTCTAGGTTGTTTCTATGCCTTAGATATGGTGAATAATAGTATTGCAATGAACTTGATTGTGCGAATGTCTTTACTGTATCTTATAATTTGTAATCTTTTGGATAAATGCCAAGTATTGGTATTGCTAGATCCTAGGGTAGTTCTATGTTTAGCTTTTTGAGGAATCTCCAGATTCCCTTCCAGAGTGGTTGTTCAAGTTTACACTCCTACCAGTAGTGCATTAGGGTTCATCACTCCCCATTTCAGCATCTGTTGTTGCTTGTATTCTTCATAATGTCCACTCTAACTGGGGTGAGATAGAAGTTCGATGTTGTTTTGATTTCCATTTTCTTTATGGCTAGGGATATTGAACATTTCTTCCTATCTCTATTGGTCATTTTTACTTTTTCTGAGAAGTCTATATTTAGTTAGTTTGCACATTTTTTAATTTGGATGTTGGTTCTCTGAGGGTTTAGTTTCTCAAGCTCTTTATACATTCTTAATATTAGGCCATTGTCTGTTGTATAGTTGACAAAGATCTCCCACTTTGAGGATTGCTTTTTTAGCTTGTTAATTATATTTTTGCTGTGTATAAACATAATTTTGATGTGATCTCACTTGTCAATTCTTTCTTTGATGTGCTGAGCCCCCAGGAACTTAAGTTCCTGTCATTGATTAGAAGTTCTAATGTTTTCCCTCTTCTGTTCCATAGTGGTTTTGAGGCTTCAGATTTTATATTGTAGTCTTTGATCCATTTTGAATTTATATTAATACAGGGTGATAGGCAGGGATCCAGTTTCAGTTTTCTACATATGGATATCCAGCTTTTCCAACAGCATTTATTGAAAATGCTGTCTTATCTCCATCCCATATTTTTATCTGAAGAATAGCCATAGATGAACCACATAAAGGTATGAGAAGAGACAAAGTAGAATAGACAGTTGTACAAAATCACAGCATGGAGGAAATTCAAGACGTAGGAGATAAACAAAAAGTTAGATCCCAGGGCAGAGGAAATAGTGTGTGTAGAGAGAGTAGAAGCCAACTAGGGCACCACAGGATTCATGAAATAGGTATGCATTTTCCAGAGTAATGAGTGGTGGGGAAAGATATTAAGCTAAAGTATCACAAAGCCTTTTTTGGCTTTAACATGGTTATGGGCAGAAAAGTTGGAAGTTCAAGAAATGATAGCAAAGATGGGGTCTTGGTGATGGATGAGGTAGAAGGGTAAGAAAAATGAGATGCCAGGGATAAATTCGGGGTTCCCAAAAGTTCATTTGGAAAAATGTTGTGTCCTTTGCCAGGATGTGATCATTGAAATAGGATCAGGTCTTTATGGGGAAGATCATAGATTTAACTTTGCATATAATATTGACATACTTGAGACATATGTAAAGAGTTTTATAAGCAGGGATTCTAGATCATAGGCCTAAAGTCAGGTTTTACATATCAGATCTGGCCACTCACCCCTATTTACCAAATAAAGAGATGAATAGTGGTGAGGGACAGAGAGAAAGGAAATTTTTACACAACACAGGCATGTCAAGGAAAGAAACAATATAAGCATTTTAGCCAATTTTCAAAATGCAGACGTAAGCATGAGGTTTAAAGAGAGGAAAAATTGGGTCAAGAAGTGGAAGGTATAAATAATCATTAAATAGTCTCAGGAAAATTTGTGGCCTATTTGATCATTATTGTGGAATCTGAAGAAGTTGTCATCACTGTTATCACTTGAGCAAAGCTATTTGGTTATTGCTGTCTGGAGGACAGTTTATGCTATTGTTACAAGAGGTTTATCCATCAATTCTGTCCTTCCTAGATCCCAAGATGGTTGCAGAAGAAAGCTTCAGATGCAAAATGGAGACAGAGATGCCAAGTCCTCCCCCCCATTTGAACAGTTGCAGGCTCAAGTGAGCAAACTCTATTTTTAGATTCTCTCTCTCTCTTTCTTTTCTCTTCCTTCTTTCTTTCCTTCCCCTTTCTTTCTTTCTTTCTTTCTTTCTTTTTTTCTTTCTTTCTTTCTCTCTCTCTCTTTCATTCTTTCTTTCTTTCTTTCTTTCTTTCTTCTTTCTTTCCTTCTTTCTTTCTTTCTTTCTTTTGTTGGTATGCCTTACACATATACCCTAGAATTACCTGGGAGTTATTAGTATCTGTCTGCCTATCAGTCTATCTATAAGCTATAGTCTGAAAGTATCTTTAAAATTTCATGTTAGCATATGAAATTGTAACTGCTCTTCATATCACTTTGACAATAAATAAAAAATAAAATAAAATTTTGTTAGAGGTTAATTTCTAAACTGTTTATTCTATTTGGAGGTAGGAACTTTGGGAGGTGATTAGGTTATGTGTGGCTTTGTTCTCATGAAAAGTTAATTCATTCATGTATTAAAGGATTAATGTATAGTCAAGATAGTAGCTTTGTGGCACTTTTGCTCTGTCTGGTCATGGGATGCCCTCCTTGGTGCTATGTTACACCAAAAGGCCCTCAGTACATGTCAAGCAGACACTGGTACAATGAGCTTGAATTGCTTTACTTCCAAAGCTGTCAGCTAAATGATCTCTATTCTTTACAGATTACCTGATCTGTAATATTTAGTTATAACAAGAGAAATCCATCAAGACTCTTTTTAGATGTTTGATATTAGGGCTTGGGAGAAATTTCTATTGGGAAAAACAAAAAGTAAGAGGAAGGACTATTTGAAAGCAGAGGCTTCTGACACTTCACATGAAAAAAGAAAGATGAATCTATAAAGAATACATACAAAAAAACAGAAAAGCAGGTGCCCAGTTTCCTAGGTCAGGCCTTGCTTCTTGGAAACTTCAGTCATCTAAAAGAAATCATGAGTAAGTCAAGTATATATTCTCCCAAATTAGTCTGGATTAAAATTTATTTTCTAGACCGATGAAGGTTGTGATGCCTATTAAGGACACCCCATAGGGTTTCAAGCTTTCTGTTCATTGCCTGAAATATTTCCTTGTTTATAAATTTGCCACTAAGAAAGCAGGAACAAACCCTGGGCTCCTTAGAGTGAATTCTGATTTCTATTATTTGAAAACCAGGTCTAGGTTAGAGGAATGAGGAAAATCTTCTCTTTGAAGTAATATAATCAGCTTCCTGAGCCATAAAGATATTCCTGGCTTGTCTCTTTCTTTCCAGTAAAAGTTTCACATAAACATTGTTAAAATATAGTCTTGAAGGCATACAGACTTTGCTCAAATCGCAATACAAATAATTTTACTTCTTTATCAATAAGTTAGAAATGATTATGCCTACTCAATGGTTTCATTCTGAGGATTAGAGACGATAATATATGGGAAATGATTTAGATAGAAAATGCTAAAACATGATTTGTGTCCAATAAGTTAAAATCAGCACTTCTTAATCATGCATTCTGACCTTGTGTCATATTTATTCAACCTGAAAATTGCCAGCATTGTGGAACCGAAAGGGTTATGTAAAACAAAATAGGCAATATTCTTTCAAATTATAAAATTTCATGGATGAAATGATAAAGTAGCCTTGAAAGAGTTTTTATTTGTAGAAGATTTATTAATCTTTGAATTTCATTTGTAGGCTTATAGGCACACAAACCAACCTGTGCACATGTTTCTATCTCCTGCACATAGGTGCATGGGGACATAATCCCTCAAGTGACCATTCTGACATAGCTCTCTGCCCACAAATAACCTTCACTGAGATTATGCCTGGAAAATATCCAAACTCTAGATACATTAGATTCATTTTTTATGAGATCCAAAGGTTTCTCAGATCTTTCTATTGAACTTGTTTTTCGTTTTGTAGATCATTTTAACAACTGGCTTTCAGTAGTCTCAGAATTCATTTGATCTTACTTGACTCTGTTAACTCGTACTTAGCCAGTACTTGGATTTAATTGATCTATGGTGCTTTGAAAAGGATAGTGCTAAGGTTTGCTATCCACTCTTTCCTAGTAATATTTCCACTTCAGGAATCCATATGCTAAGTAATTTTTTTCAGATAGACTCTGAAAAATTATTCACTAATTCTTTCATCAATCCTTCATGATTGATTATTAGTAAAGACATGACTGTTAAGTCAGTCTGTAATCACTATTGAGAATGGGTAACTTGCTTTACAAGTTTAAATGACATTCTTTTCTTTTTTGTTGTTGTTGGTCGTGGGGCTGGAACTCTGTCTTGGATGCTGTCCCTGAGCTCTTCAGCTCAAGAGTAGTGCTCTACCACTTGAGCTACCATGCGACTTCTGGTTTTCTGGTGGTTAATTGGAGATAAGAGTCTCACCAATTTTCCTTTCTGGGCTAACTTTGAACTGTGATCCTGAGTAGCTAAGATTAAAGGTGTGAGCCACTGGCTCCCAGCTTCACTGACATTTTTTTCTTATTGTCAAAGTGAAGTACAGAGGGGTTACAGTTTCATTCGTAAGGCAGTGAGTACATTTCTTATCTGACTTGTTACCTCCTCCCTCATTTTTCCCCTGCCTCCCCCCTCCCCACAGCCCTCTCACCCCCATGAGTTGTACAGTTGGTTTAAACCATATAGTTTTGTTAGTTTTGCTATTTTGATGATTATTCACTAATGGTCACTATTTCCATTGCTTTTGTAAAGTTAATATCAGAATGACCCTGAAACAATTTGGTTTACATGATGTTCATAATTACACAAAATTCCTTCGTCTTTACAATTGATCAGGTATATGATCAATAATTGTGATTTGATTCAAGTTTCAATTTAAGTCTGAGGAAATCTTCTTCCCTGTACATACTGTTTATAAATCAGTCTCACATCTGTTCACTTTTCACCAAATAACTAAGCTATTATTAATCAACTTTCTTCTTAAATAAATACATTAATAATTTAAACCACACACATACAAGTCATTGTAACCTCTATGTTCTTTGAAAAAAATCTAATTCCTTCATTTATTAGCTATGTTTTCTTTTTTTTTTTTTTATCATTTCCTTCCATTGCTTTTAGTGGAGTACAAATAAACTGGTAGAAGACAATGATCTTTGGGTATATACACATGTGAAATCATGTGTAACTTAAGCTTTTCATCAAAGCTAAACTATGAAGAAATCAGAGAATAATCTAAACCATAATAACCCATATGTGCAGTCTAGATTTCTGGTAAGTCTATTGTCTCATAATGATAATTTTCATTCTTTTTTATATATATTTATTATCAAACTGAATTACAGAGAGGTTACAGTTTCATACATTAGGCATTGGAAATATTTCTTGTACTATTTGTTACCTCGTCCCTCATTCCCCCTCCCCCCTCCTTCTTTCCCTTCCCCCTCCACCCATGAGTTGTTCAGTTGTTCAGTTCATTTTCACCAAACTGTTTGTAAGTATTGCTTTTGTAATTGTTTGTCTTTTTTTACCCCGTGTCTCTCGATTTTGGTGTTCCCTTCCAATTTCCTGGTTCTAATACCAGTATACCCGGTTTCCAATATATGCAGATAAGATACAAAGATAGTGTAAGTACAACCACAGGAAGGTGATACAGGAATATCATCAATAATAGAGGCTACAGTTACATATGGCATGTTGAAAGTATTTACAACTGTGATATACAACTGTGATTTGCAACTGTGATCGTTTCCATAACATGGAGTTCATTTCACTTAGCATCATCTTATGTGTTCATAAGGGTATAGCTATTGGGCTCCTGTGATCCTCTGCTGTGACTTGCCTAAACCTGTGCTAATTATGCCCTATAAGGGAGACCATATAGTCCATGTTTCTTTGGGTCTGGCTCACTTCACTTAGTATAAGTTTTTCCAAGTCCTTCCATTTCCTTATAAATGGGGCAATGTCATGCTTTCTGATAGAGGCATAAAATTCCATTGTGTATATGTATCACGTTTTCCTGATCCACTCATCTACTGAGGGGCATCTGAGTTGGTTCCAGATTCTAGCTATGACAAATTGTGCTGTGATGAACATTGTTGTGCTGGTGGCTTTAGTATGAATATGTTTGTGGTCTTTTGGATAGATACCCAAAAGCGGGGCTGCTGGGTCATAGGGGAGTTCTGTGTTTAGCCTTCTGAGGAATCTCCATACTGCTTGCCAGAGTGGCTGAACCAGTTTACATTCCCACCAACAATGAAGTAGGGTTCCCTTTTGGCCACATCCCCTCCAACAGTTGAAGTGAAAGACCTCTACGATGAGAACTTTAAAAACATGAAAAATGAAATTAAGGCAGAACTAAGGAAATGGAAAAACCTCCCATGCTCCTGGATTGCGAGGATTAATATAATCAAAATGGCAATATTGCCAAAGGCGATCTACAAATTCAATGCAATACCCATTAATATCCCAACACCATTTTTTAATGAAATAGAGAAAGCAATCCTGAAATTCATATGGAACAATAAAAGACCCAGAATAGCAAAAACAATCCTAAGCAGAAAGAACGGTGCTGGAGGAATTATAATATCCAACTTCAAGCTGTATTATAAAGCTACAATAATAAAAACAGCTTGGTATTGGCACCAGAACAGGCCTAAAGACCAATAGAACAGAATTGAAGACCCAGAAATGAACCCACAGAACTATGCCTACTTAATCTTTGATAAAGGAGCTAAAACAATAGTCTGGAAGAAAGATAGCCTCTTTAACAAGTGGTGCTGGCAAAACTGGTTCAACACATTCAACAAACTAAAACTAGAACCTTATACATCACCCTGCACCAAAATCAATTCCAAATGGATCAAAGATCTCGAAATCAAAACAGACACCCTGAAAACACTAAAGGAAGGAGTAGGAGAAACACTTGGGCTCCTTGGCGCAGGAAGGAACTTCCTTAACAAAGACCCAGAAAGGCTACAAATCAAAGAAAGGTTGGACAAATGGGACTGCATCAAACTGCAGAGCTTCTGCATGGCAAAGGACATAGCTCGCAAGATAAACAGAAATCCCACAGATTGGGAGAAGATCTTTACCGGCCATTCAACAGACAAAGGCCTCATATCTAAAATATATGCAGAACTAAAAAAATTACCTTCATCCAAAACAAAACTGCAAAGAACCAATAGCCCCCTCATCAAGTGGGCTAGAGACTTACAAAGAGACTTCTCTGATGAGGAAATGAATGGCCAAGAGGCATATGCAAAAATGCTCTACATCACTGGCCATAAAAGAAATGCAAATCAAAACAACACTGAGATTCCATCTCACCCCAGTAAGAATGTCCTATATCAAGAAAACTAATAATTTTCATTCTTGAAGTCTTCAGTCCACAGGTTTGAACTTTCCTTAGGTATGAGATTTCCAAATATAATCACTTTCTGTTATGATATGAACCCGAAACAAGAAACACCAGTATCACCAATAATTTTTGTTTTTTCTTTCCATTCCCCATGGATCTTTATATTTTCCCCAATCTTCAATAATGTCTCAAAGGTGGACAGTACTTAACATTCTCTTTTTTGGTAGGAGTGGTATTAAACCAGGTTTGAAAATGACCTAATACTGTATGCATACAATGATGAAAATGGCTTTTTGCTATTTTGATGACTAAAGAATCTCAGTTTTGCTTGTTGGTTAGTATGATAGGGACTGGAATCCTCTTTGTTAGCTTCAAGATAATGTTTTTAAGTGGACATGAAAGTGGGCAAAACATTTCATGTTTCCATGCTTCACTTTCTTCAGTTCCATAAGTAATAGGATAGAGTTTATGATCTCTAAGATCCTTGTGCTATCATCTTTCAATCTCTGTTCTTTGTCTTGTGCTCCTGTGTATAGCATTTCCAATTCTAGATAAACAGAACATTATAAGGGATCCTTGCCCTCTAACAGCTTATGAATCTAGCTGGAGAATAATAGGTGCTAATGGAAAGATAAATGAAGATTCAAGATCTACCTCAATAAGTCTTCATCAGCTTACACAAAAATACTTGCTATAGAAGAAAAGAGAAGGTCAATATGTCTTCAAACTACTGGAAAATGAATTGGCATCTAGATGTTGAAGTTTCCAAGTAAGTAGGAAGTTCCTGGCTAGCCAATATGAAGAGGAACAGAAAAAAAGATATATCTGTTGATAAAAGGAGAAAATTCTCATATAAAAAGTCAATAGAAATGACAAATAAATTATTGGTGAGGTGGATGGAACAGTGCTTATTCACTTTAAAACTAGTGTAAAATTTATCATGAACAAATCTCCAATGAAGTACATTAACCAGTGTTTTTACTTGTTTCAGGGTCTTTATTATTTGAGCATTGGAATGAAAAAACAAAGAAAAAGAAGACAAAAGCAAAGCTTTAAAAGACCAGAAATATTCAGGCTAATGGGCAATTTGTCTAAGGGAAATAGCTTTTAGGACTGAAATTTTTCTATGCTTATTTTTCCTGAATTAGTGTTTTTAAAAATGGTGCCTTGTGAGTTACCATAGCAACATGTAGGTATTTTCTTTAGAAGCCTAAGGCTACAGATCACAGCTCAAAGGTTTTTTGTTTGTTTGTTGTCTACACTCTTTCAGAAAAAGCCTGTATTGTAGATGTACTGATGTACTGAACAATACTTGAGGATTTGATGCTATTACAGTCTATTTCTTTGAAATATGATTAGTATGGCCTAATCTATTTCTATAGTATTTAAGGACACTCTCTTTCCCATATCATCATTATCTCTTAAATCTAAAACATACTTTTGTTTTCAGTTCCTTACTGAAATTATGCAATGCAAGGTTGAAGCTCATTCTCATTTTCATTGTTCCTTTCAAAGATGGACAAAGATTCAAGTATGGTTGGTTAGATTGTATGTTTGGAATTTGGCTTTGCTCTTGGGCTGTGTTTTCTTGGGATACTATCCTTAGTAAAAAGGCTGGGATACCGACTGGCAATGAATTTTCATTCATAAAGGGAAGACAGAAGGCATAGAGGAAGTTGAAGATCCCAGAGCAAGGTTGTTTACTGTGGTGGTTGTACTGAAGGTAGGTACACTGAGCAAAAGTACTTGTGCCAACTGCTAATCAGTAGTATACCCTAGAACTGTCATTCAAGTTTGGCAAACTCCCTAGACATGATAACCATTTAGGTGATATTTCCTTAAGTGTGTTTTGTGTTAATTAACAACAGAATATGAAATTAAGTTTCTTTGTTGAGTAATTGAAAATAAATGTTTTTAATTAGTTCAGGCAAATGAAAAAGTGTTACTATTCCAAAATACATTCAAAATGTATTTCAGTCTGATCATAGTGTAAGCTATTCACAATTCAGCTTGAGGAGTTAATGTAGATTGGAATGATAGGAATTTAATTTTAATTTTTCTCCAGTTTCATTTTCCTCCCCTACTGTGACTCAGGGAACATGTCTTTATACTTACAAAGATAGTTTTAAATTGTGGGGCTTCATAAAGGCACTGGAACCTTCCAGACTAACCATGCAGTGTGGGCAGGTTCACCATCACTGATGAACTGTAATGTATTAAACTGCTTCAGAGGTTACTAGTTTCATAGTTTATAGCATTGATAAAAATGATATAAAATTACGTGTTGAGTATGAAATAATTGCCCCTTGTGTGCAATAATTTTCTGGGTCATTATTGTTGTTGTCATCAAGTGAACTACATAAACAATGAGCATCAAACACGTTTTATTTGTACAGGTGATCTTAAGCTTATGTTGCATAATGGCTCTGAAAGAACTTAATGAGTACAAGTGAATGGTCGTATTATGGTATAATTAATGAAAAGAAAAGGCCTTGTTAGGTTGTTTAAATAATATGTGTTTTGAAGTAGCTCAACTAACTTTAATGAGCTTTGCTTTTTTCTTAGCATAAATCAATATTCATGAAAGTTAATGGTAATTATATTCTGTTACTCAGGAGAATTCACATAACAAGTGGGGTTTCTCAAGAATAAATTTCTTTCATGTGGCAGAATAGAATTATACTCAACAAACTCACACAGATAAGTAAAGGAAGCCTTCATTCCATATCAGAAGTTTTTATTTACTATGAAAAATGTACAGACATCCAATAAATTGGAAGATGATAATTGCAAATAATTTCCAGAATTAAGACAAACAAATGTGATGGCACCAATTTGTCATAGGGCAGAATAACATGAAACAAGATAAAATTAACATGCTGGACTTATTATATCCACATTTTTATCCATTTCTGACTCTCTAGTAACATTTCAAAATTGACAACTGGTTTGAACTTATTAAGAAAAGACTAATGGGCTGGGAATGTGGCTTAGCAGTAGCGTGCTCACCTAGCATGCATGAAGCCCTGGGTTTGATTCCTCAGTACCACACACAGAAAACCTGCAAGTGGGTGCTGTGGCTAAAAAGGTAGAGTGCTAGCCTTGAGCAAAAAGAAGCCAAGAACAGTGCTCAGCCCCTGAATCCAAGACCCAGGACTGGCCAAAAAAAAAAAAAAAGAAAACAAAGAAAAGACCAAGATGGGTGCTATTGGCTTATGCCTATCTAGCTACTGAAGAAACTGAGATATGAGGATTCCAATTTGAAGTCAGCCCAGCAGAAAAGTCTGTGAAATACTTCATTCTAAATAACAAGCAACGAGTTATTAGTAGAGACATGGCTCAAGCTCTGGATTTGAGTGAAAAAAGCTAAGCAAGGGCAAGAGGCCCTGATTCCAAGACCCAGAACCAGCACATTAAATAAAGAAAAAGGAAAAGGGAAAAAAGACTGGGAAGTTTTATAGATGAGGTAATTAAGATGCGTTTGGAACAGAGCTACTTTCTTACATGGTTGTAGTGAAGGTAGCACCAGGGGAAAAATTTCTTTTAACAGTTTCCAAATGGTTAGCTATCTTCCTATTCTACTTTCTCAAATTCTCTGGACATAGCTATCAGTTTGATGACATGTTTTTATGGTGAATGGAGTGGCAAATTGCAATCAGTTTTCCTTCACTGCGACGGAATCCTTACATTATAGAATGGGAAAAGGGGTTATTTTGGTTCATAGTTTGAGAGGTTTCCATTGTCTTTGTCTTTATTGCCTCGGGGCCTGGGTCTATGGTGTGGCAAAACATCATCACATGAATGAACAAGCTGGGAAGCAAATTGGTTTACCTCATGATAGGAAGCAGAGCCAGGGAGAGAAATAAAGAAAAGGGCCGGGGTCAAAATATTTTAAGAGCACAACTCCAGTGACTTAGTTCCTCAAATGAAGCTCAACTTCCTGAGGGGTCTACCATCTTCCCATACTCCATGAAGTTATGATTAACCCACCCGATGGTGTTAGAACCCTCATGATCCAATCACAGCTTCCCAAAAGCTACAGCCCTGAGCAATGCTCTCAACTCCTGGACCCAGACTTCAGCACAAGGAATCTTTGGAGGACATTTAAGATTAGAGCCATAACACAACCATATAACATGTAATGATATAACAGAATTATTTTATGTAAGTGATCTGACAAAACAGTTGGAGAAAAAGCCATGGAGTTAGGTATTGCCAATAGCAGTTCTTAATGTATTCAAAATTTTATGTTGAGTTCTAACAGGAAACACAATTTTACCTTGTCTCTCTAAATATTCATAAGGAGTATAACATGTAATCATGAAGTGCAAGAGCAATGCATTCTCATTGGCAAAAGGAACAGTTCTATTCTGGGAGGATGCTAACAGAAGAACAACTGACAGAATGAAAGACAACTGGGTTAGAAGCTAATGGATAGATGAGAGAAGCAGCACTGGTTGAAGAAACTTGTTACATTTTTCGCATAGTTAGAAGAATGCGTGCACATTGAATATTGTTGTTTATTTCCTCCTTTCTTGGCACTAGCCTGGAATTTTGTTTGGAAATCTATTTCTTCCCTGTTCTCATTGGCCCAGGTGGGATTCCACAAGGGGAAAAGGAGCAGATCAGATGATCAGAATGAATTGGTATTTAGCATTTCCCTGCTATTTGATTGGCTCATATTGAGTGCATGATTCAAGGAAGAGCAATCAGAATAGATCTCAGGTTTTTATTGCATGTAGACTTGAATGTGGAAATACGTGGTTCTTAGAATTGTGGCTTCCAAGGGAAGACTTTTGTTAGAAAGAATGAACACAGGAAGTACAAAGAGAAAGGAAATAAAATCTTGATAAGTCATTTGTCAGTTATACTGAGTCATTTTTTGAGAAAATGCCTGACCCAGAATTTGGGATAGGAAAGCCAGCAAGTTTCCTTTGTTTCTGAAGTTCATTGAGTAGAGTTGTGGCCCAGTAGATAGATTAGTATGTTCCTCACTGTAAAACACTGGGAAGCAAACAAAGGTAAAAATTTAAAAAATCATAGTAAGATTTGATTTAATTTTTATGTATTTTCCTATTCTTTTTCTTATCTCTATAGAACAAGAACAGATTATTTCTGATGTGTTTTCTCATTCCTGCATTATAAAAATATAGGAATGTATAAATAAAACTGGAATTAGATTAGTAATTTTTAATCCTCTTCATCTAACCTTATGGTATATACAATTTTTCATATCATTATTAGTTAATAATAAATAATTTATAACAAATAATATAATAAAATTTAATTTGTAGCACTGAGACTTGTATTCAAGTCCTCCTGCTTGCTAATCTGTTGCAATACTGCTGAAACAATTTCCAGCCCTCACAAAATAGTAGAATAATATTTCATAATACATGTTAACCTTAAGCTAATTTAACTTTTGCATTATTGTTAGATAGTTGCTACTTCAAACCATGATTGCTTATGTTACTGGTAAAAAATGTGTCTAATTTTTTAGGGAGTTGCTTTATAGCAAATATTTATAGAACTAAAGTAGATGACTTTTAAGGGCTCTTCATGTAACTATCAATTTGCCTTTCAGAAAGTTTATAAGGTGTTTGTTCCTAAACACCTTGACAAAATTAGGCATTGCCATTTCCTGCCAAAATTATACATTTAGTGACAAAATGCTACGATATTGTTATACTAGAATGTATTTACTATTTATTTTTATTTATGTGTTTTTTGTGTGTGCTGGGTCTGAGTCTGGAGCTTAGTTCCTGAGCTTTAGCATATTTACTCACAGTTGGTACTCTATCTCTGGGGCTATAATTCAACTTTTGTGTTTTTGTTTTGGTACCTAATTGGAGATAAGAATCTCACAGGCTTCATTGCCTTTGCCTGCCAGCTTCAAACTGTGATCTTCATCTTTGTCCCTCCTGAGTAGCTAGGATTACGGGTGTGAGCCACCAGTCTGGCAGATTATATCTATTTTATTATTGAGAGATCAAATAAATTTCTCTCATATTCTTATTATCTGTTTACATTTCTCTTGTGAATTGTTATTCTTGACAACCTTCCATATTCTTGTTGATACATTATTGAATTTTTATTGAATTATTTCCTTTTCATCCTCTCTTTCTTTGTTTGTTTCATTCCTTCCTTCTCTTTCTCTCTCTCTGTTTCTTTATTTCCTTCCTTTCTTCCTTCCTTCTTTGCTTCCTTGCTTCCTTCCTTCCCTTTCTCTCTCTTTGTTTCTTTCTTTCTTTGTTTCCTTCCTTCCTCCCTCCTTTCCTCCCTCCCTCCCTCCCTCCCTCCCTCCCTCCCTCCCTCCCTCCTTCCCTCCCTCCTTTCCTTCCTTCCTTTTTCTTCCTCCTTTCTTCTTTCTTTCTTTTTAAATCAGTAATTTAAAAATAAGTAGCATTGTCCTGATAGCTATTTTGACACTCATTGTAATATCACAAACTGAGTTTTGAGACTTCCAACTCTCTTAAGTCCATACTAAGTATTTTATAGATTGTTCTTTTCCCAAAATAACAAAAGCCAAGAACCCTAATCAAATCTTTAAGAAAAACTGGGGCTCACTGGAGAAATGTTGACAACAAAAGCTACAGCATACAACTTTGACATTGTCTCTTATTATTGTCTTAGCGGAACAAAGAAAAATCGTGTAGTGTTCATTACTTGACATTGGATTTCACAGATGTGATTTCTATTTAAGTCATTTATTCAGTGTAAAATCCTGCTGGAGGGTTTGAAACAACTCCTTTTCCCCCATAAACTGTCATCTGCTCTCCTACAACTTTATTTACCAGAAAGAACACATTCTGTTTTCTGAAAGTGGTGTTGATTTTTTCCACAATTGCAGTGTAACACCTTGTCAATTTTTACTCAAAAGCTTGTTTCTTCATATTTGGTTGCTAGATCATTTCCCAGAGATGAGAAATGGAGAAACAACTTCTAAGTTCAAGTCTACAAAATCTCCACCTTAAAACCCCATTTTTATTGACCGAGTAAGTAAAGTTGGCAGTGTATTTTATTGCTGTGTAGTAAAGAAATATCAATCTAAGATTTTAAAAAAGGAAGAAAGAAAAAGCTTGCTCAGTTAAAATCTTTATGAAAAGTCAAAAAGTCTTAGTTCTGCTTTTCTTCCAATGCTATAATCCAAATTTCCAAAAAAAAAAACTTCTTAATTTCCCATCTCATATGGAATATATAATTGCCTAATAAAATATTTCTCCTTTTTTGGCTCTCTTGACTTCATATAATAATTATTAGTGTAAAGAGGTAATATAGGATAATATTAAATAAAATATGGTAATTTTATATAAAATGTAGCAGAGTAATTTTAATGTCATATTCAATGCTTTCCTCCCACTATTTTGGCACATTAATGATATTATTACACTATTTCTTAGTGTTAATTACCACAAAACCCAAGCCGTCTTCATTACATTTTCTTCACCAATTATTTCATATTTTTGATCTCTTGATTACATTTATCACAATACCTGTTATAAAGTTCCTTTTTAGAAAATGAAAATACATGTTAGGACTCAGCATCTCAACCCTTTTCTTTATCATAATTTTAGCAAGTGTTTTGACCCTGAATAGTCTATTCCGAATTCAGTCATTCTCTAATACACTCACAGGCCTGAGCGTGCATGTGCACACAAGCATGCACACACACACACATACACACACACACGCTGCAATTCAGATTTTCCTGACAACATAGATAATCATATCAACAGGCACTGATAGTTCAGTGGCTATCAAGCATGATAAATCTTTGGTGATTCCTTTTGAAGGAGGTTTTTGTCTTTTTGAAGTCAAAGGAATAATGTCAGAAATGAAAAATGAGGAAGAGATCACAATGTTCGACCAGGAATATACTCACTACCTTACCTATGTTACTGTGACTCCTCTATACATCACCTTGACAAATTTAATTAATTAATTAAAAAGAAATACTCATTTTCTTCTTTGTCTCTTGTGTTCTCAAAATTCTGAGTTTTATTTGGTTTCAACTACTTCTTTATCCAATGGACTATATTCTCCATTCCCTGAATGAGCAGGAAATGGGCAATAACAGGTTGGAAAGGATATAGGGTATGAACAGCAGACAGACAGACAGACAGACAGACAGACAGACAGACAGACAGAAGTACAGAGAGACAGCAGAGCTGTGGCCAGGTAAGGACATGAATTCATGAATAGACACAAAAAAGGAAGTAAAATAGGTAAGGAGCTATATTAAGAAGATAATAGAAGGGCTGGGAATATGGCCTAGTGGCAAGAGTGCTTGCCTCGTATACATGAGGCCCTGGGTTCGATTCCCCAGCACCACATATACAGAAAATGGCCAGAATTGGCGCTGTGGCTCAAGTGGCAGAGTGCTAGCCTTGAGCAAAAAAGAAGCCAGGGACAGTGCTCAGACCCTGAGTCCAAGGCCCAGGACTGGCCAAAAAAAAAAAAAAAAAAAAATAGATAATAGGGGAAAACTCTGGAAACCCAGAGGTAAATAACACCTAAGAGATTCTGACTAGTAGACACACATAGTTGAACAATAGCTTATGCGTGAGCTCTATGCCATGACTCTGCCTTGTGCTCAGCTTTAAGAAGACAGACTTGGTTCTGCTCCTTAAATTTAACACCTTAATACATCTTAGCTCTGCACTTTCTTTGCCATATGGATCACCAGTGCACTTCTGGTCCCAAGTCTTGTTTTTTTTTTTTTTTTCTGAAAGAGAAATCAGATATCTCAATCCCTTATTTAGACTATTTGAGGTGAGCAAGAGACTTGATACACATTCTTCCAAAAAGGATATACTTAGGCTACATAAGCACATGAAAAGATTCTCAACATCACTAATAATCAGATAAATGATTGAATACTACCATTAGTATGAAGGGGAGAGGGAAGACAATCACAAGTGTGGGTGAAGATATATAAACGATAAAAACCTTGTGCATAATGGGATTTTAAAATGATGCATGGTTGTGGAAAAGATATGGCAGTTTTTCAAACAATTAAGCAGAACTACCATATAGGTCCAACACACTAAGAGCAGTTGACCTGAATCATACAAACATGTTCAAAGGAGCATTAATCACAACTGATTGGAGAAACACAAATATCCTCTGATGAATACACAAAAGGTGACATATACTAATGCTGGAACAGTATTTAGTCTTTAAAGGGAAGGAAATTCAGACACATTACAACCTTGAAGACATTATGCTAAGTAAAAGAAGCCGCTTGCAAAAAGTAACATATATTATGACTTCACTAATATGAGATACTGACAGTAGTTGAAGCAGACTATAATGTTTGCCAGGGGCTGAGACAAAGAGAATTAGAACATATTATTTAGTGGGTACAGAGTTTTACTGGAAAACATGGCAACACCCTGGAAATGGATCATGATGATGGCTGCACAAAATGGTGGATGAGTTTAACACTACTAAAACATACAATTAAAATGGTTAAAAGGCATAAGTTATTGATGTATATATTCATCCATTCATATCCATTAAGAAGAATATGTCATTTGCAGGAAAAGGGATGGATCTGGAAAAAAGTAAGCAAAAAAAAAAAAATCAGGCTCAGACAGGGCATATGTTTTCTCTCATAAGTGCAGGTCAGATCTAAAACAGAAACGTATGAAACACATATGAAAATACATATGAGGCCAAAATCTAATTGACTGAAGCATGAAATAGGTAGGGGTAGATTATCATAGGGTAACTCCCTTGAACAGTTAACTGACAGCTTAGTCAATAGGTTAGTGAATAACATGAGGCAGGATAAAATACAAATAGAGTGGTGGGCACAAGCAGCTGTAATACTTAATTTACATATGGAAACATGGACTAGTTAACTTCATGGATGGATGGATTTGGGATAGATGGGAGAAAATGATGAAAACAGTAACAGTGATAAAGATGCATTGTACTCCTGAACTGACATATTGATTTACCCTTGCATTACCAATAGAGGTAAGATATATTTTTATTATCGAGTTACTCATGAAAACTTTAAAATCAGATTTCCATATCTCTTTTATAATTACAACAGCTAAAAAATGTGAGGGAAGAAGGCAAGGATATACTAGCAACAGACATGGCCTTCCAGGTACTGTTGGAGCCAGTATCAACAGTCCAGGGATTCAAACACATCAACATTTTGTACAATTTGCTGTCACTAGTGATTTCAATAATTGTTTTCTCAAAGCAATTAGAATAAAAGTCTGAAAAGAGAAAGGAAATTATAGACATTGGCCCTTTCATAGCTTGTTTGTTGTTTCTGTGGCTGATGTGTAATGTAATGTGATGTGATGTGACGTGTGTGTGTATGTGTGTGTGTGTTTGTAGTCTCACATTGGATAAAAAGTGAAGAGAAGTCAGTCCCAAAGCCATGTGACAAATGGGAAGAAAGCAAATCTGAATGGCCTCAGGGCTTAACTATAGAAGGGCATCCTGGTGTGGTTCACGGGAGAGTCCTGACAGATTGCTTAAATACAGACCACAGCTCCAGAAGAAGGCAGAAATGTGCCTTTAAGGCATTTATTAAACTTCTGGCACCAGTGTCTTTTATATTTTTCCTCCTAAGCTGTGATTGGAACGAAATACGATCACCTCTCCTCACATTTTCCCATGCATACTTTTTTTTTACAGTGGCAAAGACCACATTTCACTTTACCTTTTCCTAATAGGGCACCCTTGGGAGGTGGGGAGGTTCTGAAGTCCCTTGAGCAAGCAATCAAAAGGTGTTGAGAGTAGCAGAGGCAATTCTGTCTCTCTCCAGGGCGTGTGGAAGATGCAGTTAAGAAGAAAATGAAACGGGCGAGGAAAGCAATGGTGTAGAAATTTAAACGGTGTGTGTCCAGCAGTTACTCAGCAGGAAGACATTCAGCCTGGGGCAGGGAATACAAGGCAGGCACCCATCCACCTCCACACCTATTTCTCTCTGGCAGCTGTCATCTCCACTTGACCTGAGATGGCTGAGGGCATTAAATACTTCATTGCATTATCCATGCCATTGTTCCTCTCTATTAGGAAGAACATTGGCCATAGTTATGTCTAGTGCTATATCTATGATGATTTAGACTCTGGCTACATGAATAGAGAAGAGTTGGGCCAGAGTGAAATTTCTTAAGTCCTATCATTGAAGTGTTTATATCATTATGTGCAAGTTAATGGTAAGCAAATATGTTATCAAAACAACACAATAGGAGGTGCCAAAATTTCTGGCATCTGTACATTATTTGAATAAATAAACCAGAGCAATAAATCTTTGTGATTGTATTTTATGAGCATAGCATTCATTTTAATACTACCAATACAAAGTCAAGCATATATAAATAATTGAGAGTGCAAATATCTACAGAATGCAAAATTAAGAATTTTGTTACTGTCAACATTCACATAATAAACTGGCCTTTCCTTCCTGTTACTCCAAATATTCATTTCCCTTTAGCCTTCATACATACAGAGTCAATTTAATTTCATAAAAAGCATGTGTTTCTATAGACTTTATTCATATACTATTTCTAAAAGGAACTGTCTTTAATCCTAAATGTAAGTTTTCATTGTAATTAACCTTCATCACTTTTTCTCTGTTAGAAACAAGAAATGCTGGGTCGAGATTTCTTATTCTCTGTGGTCCTGAAAAATAAAATAGTTTGCATTGCAGAACGTAAAAATTAAGCAAAAAAATAGGAGATTTCAAGGTGCATTTACATACAATTTCAAACCATCTAAGATAAAGAAAGTAATGTTTTTTTTTTGTTTTTTTTTTTGGGGGGGGGGGCCAGTCCTGGGCCTTGGACTCAGGATCACCTTCCCTGGCTTCTTCCTGCTCAAGGCTAGCACTCTGCCACCTGAGCCACAGCGCCCCTTCTGGCCATTTTCCATATATATGGTGCTGGGGAATCGAACCGAGAGCTTCATGTGTAGGAGGCAAGCACTCTTGCCACTAGGCCATATTCCCAGCCCCAAGAAAGTAATGTTTTGTGATGTCAGATTTTTGTTATGTATTTATAACACTTGAATCTGTAATTTAAATGATGGATAAAATATTCAAAAATATCTACAACTATGATTTTTGGTAGTTTCGTTTCTGAACAACACACAAAAACTCAAAAGTCATTTAAATTTATCATTCATTTATTTTTAATGCTCAATAAAAACTGGCATAAAGTCAAAAGACAAGCAACAGACACTCTCACATAGACAATGGTTTCATTTATAAAGATCTACTAGCTTTTAAATAGTATGCACCAACATATATACTTGTATATCAATAGAATTTGTAATGGATACAAAGGTGATGGATATACAGCTGTATATATATATATTTTTTCTATCTGAGAGTCTTTAGATGGTCACCACGCAGCTCATATTGTTCCTATACTGTTCATCTAATACACAAGGCCCAGTATAATATTAATTGTATGCCATTCTCTCTGCCCGATGCACATGATCACTTGGTTCCATCACACTGGTCTTGATCCATGGATATACCAAGTCTACTGCATCTCAAGATTCAAGTTAATTCTTTGTCTGAGATACTCCTTCTGAAGATCATCAACTAGGCTCACCCTGAGGGTATATTCTCAGATGTTCTGTTACCAGGACAGGCTTCAGTGTTCCCTCCCCTTCCATTGCTTTACTTTCTCTATTGTACTTTGACACAGTCCTCCAATTGTTGGACATGTTTTGTGGCAAGGCATTTTGTTTCCTGCTCTATCACCAGGCCATAGAAATGTAGAGAGTAGGGTAAACAGATGAGCTGATGAGCTCAACTGAGTATGCTGAACTGATGAACCAAGACAAATAACTGTAAAATGATGAAAGAAAATTTACAACCATTGGAAAAATGGTTATGGAACCCATTAAAGAAATCTTAGTGGTCAATAAACATAAGGCAAATGCTTAAACTTACAGAGCTAAAGAAACTATAAATGAATAAGATAACATGTGTTTACTATGTAATTAGCAACAAAGCTGTAATGCAGTAATTTCTAGTGTTGGTGAAGATCTGAGTACACAAATGTTCTTCCTATATTGTTGGTAAAAGCCTGAAATGCTACTGCTATGTGCTAAGACTAAATACACATATTCAAGGGGGTTCTGGGTTTTGTGAAACTCGTTAAGTTCATTCATTTTAACATTTTATAAATTATTTTTTAAGTTAAAATTCCAACATATTTTTGTTATCTTTAAAGTAACTTGTACAACAGAGTTGCCATTTAACAATGAATTTTATGAATAAATGCATCTTGACCAATGCCATCTCTTTCAACATTCTCACCCATCCCTCCTCCTACCCACCCATTCCTTATTCTTAATTTGTAGACTGTACATTGGATTCTTGACTGAATTCTCCCAGTCTTTTCATCTTCATTTGTCTATCTATTTCCCCTTGTTCCCTCCCTACCCCATTTAAGTACCTGCTTTCTAGTGTTTATTTTGTTGAATTTTGACCTTGCCTTTCTAAGAAATATATTATTTGAGTTCACCCTTGAATCTACTATATTTTATTTAAGAAAAATAATACAAAGGCACAAATACAAAAAGGTGTGTAACCAGGTGCTAGTGGCTCATGCCTGCAATCCTAGCTACTCAAGAGACAGATCTGAGAATTGAAGTTAGAAGCCAAGTTGGGCAGTAAAATCATGAGAGACTTATAGCTAGTTAACTACAAAAGAAAGAGAGAAAAAGAAAGAAATAATGGAGGGAGGGAGGCTACCAGGGAGGAAGGGGAGAGAGAATGAGAAAAAGAGAGAAGAAAGAAAAAGAACAGAGAGTGCACATGTTTCCGGTGGTAATCCTAGCTAATTAGGAGGCTGTAATCTGAGGGTTGTCATTTGAAGCCAGCCCAGGTGGCAAACTCTTTGACACTCTTATCTCTAATAAAACTACCAAGAATGCCAGAAATAGAGCTGTGGCTCAAGTGATTGAGTGCTAGCCTTGGACCAAAAGTCTCGCAGACAGAGTCTAAGCCCTGAGTTCCAGTCCCAAGACAGGTACAAAAAAATGTATATAGGACTATATTAAAGCAGCAGAAGGTTTGTTAGCATACTGGTAGACCACTTTGTATTATACATACCCTCTCACCTGCAATGCCACTTCTATGAATATACTGTATAAAGTCAAGTGGCTGATGCATAAATGATGGTATACAAGAATATTTACTACAACGTTATTATTCTTGTAATAGGACTTGCTGACAGTCTTAGTATTCAACAAAAATGAGAAAGGTCAATAGAGTACATCTATTCCAAGGATTGTAATTCCGGTGTTAAAATAATAGGCATATTTTATTATATAAGAAAAAAATCTGAACTAATGTGAGTAGTATCACATTGTCACATTTTATCATTTTTATAAAAGCATAGAAGTAAGAAGATCGAAAGCAAGGACAATTCCATATCTGTCAGTGAATAATTTTGCATGTGTAAGTGGGTATAAGTGCTTACGCATGTGCTTGTGTGATCTGATGGAAAAGTTTGCCTGATCAACACTGTCCACTTCAGGTTTTGTGGGGGGTAGAAAAGATTAGGGTATAAATGGAAAACTTTTCTTTACACATTCTAGAATTATTTAATTAGCACCAGTGAATTTGTATCTCTTAGCTTTCTCATTTTTGTGATGAAATACTGACAGAGCAACTTATAAAAGAAAGACATATTGTGACTTATACTTTGAGAGAAAAGAAGAAACATGAAGCAGGAAGAAAACAAATATAAGAAAGGGCTAGGTAAGATGTAGCTGCCTAGGACATGTTCCCAGTGAGCTAATTCCTTTAAATAGGCCCTACTTCCTATTTCCCACTAAAGGCATCATATTATGTATTCACCAAGGGATGAATCCATTCATGAAGACCGATCCCTCATGAACTGATTGTCTCTGGAAATGCCCATAGATATTCCCAGAAGTGTACTTTATTAATCTCATATGAATTTTTCTACCTGACCAATGTATTGATTTACATATTGATTATCCATCACAGAATCCATTCATATTTTTCCCTTTGTAGTACTGTGGATTAAACCTGGGGTCTTGACATGACTAAGCCTGCGCTCTACCATTGAGTTACAATAGAGCCTCCATTCACTTTTACATTTAAAACAAGGAATAAAATGTTTTAAAAACAAAAGAAAGATTCATCTTCCTAATAAGTACTAGTGAGGATGTGAGGGAGAAAAGGTTGACACTGATAAAACTTTTGCTTTGTTGCATATGAATATAAGTTAGGAAAAATTTAGTCACTGTTCTCACGAAGCAAACAAATTGAGAAAGAATAGAGCCAGGTGCCAGTGATTCATGACTTTAATCCTAGCTACTCAGAAGGCTGAGATCTGATGACCGTGGTTCAAAACCAGCCCATGCAGGAAAGTCTGTGGGACTTTTCTCTCCAATTAACCACCAGAAAACTGGAAGTGGTGCCTTGGCTCAAGTGGTAGAGCACTAGCCTTGAGCTGAAGAGCTCAGGGACAGCACCCAGGCCCAGAGTTCAAGTCCCATGACCAACAACAACAAAAAAAAGGAATAGTAAAAACAGAAAAAAAAAACTTGTTTACCAAAGAAACTATAGAAAGCATCTGTATTCAAAAAGAAAGATGGATGATTGAATGAAGTTCCCAGCAATACAGCAGAGAAGTTGACTAAAGTTTCTTTAATGACAAGTTCACATTTGAGAGGCAACCTCCAGAACTTCCCTCTACTGAGTGCGGGGTCAAGTTGGAGAGAGATCAGGTTGAAAAATGATGATACAACATCAAGAATAGCAAGGGTTCCTCACATGCCCTAGTATATAGCATGTGACCTAACTCACCTCTTCCACATAAGGCTTATTGCCGGGCTAGCTCTAAACCTCCTTCCATGTAGAGATCCAGGGCCTATTTGTCCCCTCCGTGTGGTCCCCTTTCGCTCTCACGCATATCCTCTGGCCAGTAGGAAGTAATGCGGGAGTGAGAGCCATGGATAAGCTCCGGACCGGGTGTGGCCGTGAGAATGCCCTCCCCCCCATACTAGCCAAGGAGGCTGGGTAAGCATGGACACCTTGGAGTCAGCTTCAGGAGCTTCCCAAAGTTTTATTCAGGGGAGGGGTTTATATAACAGTAATGACAAGGGAGGGGAAGGGACTGACCAGGTGCTAACGATAGGCTGGTGAGCATGTCCATCACGGTGATGTCACGGAACTTTTCACAGAGGGGGAGATTACAGTCCCCCAAGGACCTGTCCTCTGGGCTCAGGCTGGCACCATTATGAGACATGTGCTCGCAGATGGAGGGCAGAGGAGGTTCCAGACCCAGGGAGAAGGTGGGAGTGGATAGCAGCCAAGCAGTCCCAGGTCTTAAAGGTATAGCCATCCCCTACAGCTTATGAAGTGGGTACTGCCATAATGGCCATTGTAAAGTGGAAGTCAATTGGTTCAAAGAAGTTCACATTGACTAGAAAGAGGTGGATCAAGTACTAGAGCCCAGATATATATAATCCATACCTTTTGTGCTTTATTGCCATGGGAGCAGCTTCCTAGGATTGGGATGCTATACAAGTTTGAGCAATTGAGGATCCCACATGATAACTACAAGGCAGGAAGTATAATTGAATGATTGAAGCCAAGTAGGTCCAAGGAAGTTCTTGTAAGTAAGAACTTGCAAGGATAGAAATAAATGCATAACTTTGTTATAAAAGATAGATGTTGTCTGCTTTCTTTTTCTGTCCTGAACCACAGGTCTGATTAATTATGTTGTAGCACAGATAATAGAGAAAAAAAAAAAGGTTGTTTTTTTTTGTACTTGTCCTGGGGGCTTGAACACTGGGCCTGGATACAGTCCCTAAGCTTTTTCATGATTAAGGTTAGTGCTCTACCTCTTGAGCCACAGATCCACTTCCAGCTTTTTAATTTTTTTGGTGGTTAATTAGAGATAAAGAGCCTCCTGGACTTTCCTACCCCAGCTGGCTTCAAACCACGGCCCTTAGATCTCAGCTAAGGCTTAGTGTTAAGATAGGAAGAATCCTCTTCCTGCTCATAAAAATCATATAGTAGGGTGTAGGTGCTGTGTACCTCCAGCATACATCCAAAAAGATGATCTGCTGTGTTCTCTGATATGGTATTATAACAATAGCTATAAGTAGGCAGCTGTGTCTATTTTTGTGTGTTTTGAAGTGGAGGATACAAATAGGTGTTGAAATGCAGGATGTCCAGTTCAATGTGAATATGGGACATAATTATTACCATAAAAGGATCCTAGATACTATGAAAAAGCATCATCCTTGTCCTAGCCAGTATTTTGTTGCTGTGACAAAATACTTGAGATACATTTTATTTTTATTTATTTATTTTTTTTGCCAGTCCTGGGCCTTGGACTCAGGGCCTGAGCACTGTCCCTGGCTTCTTCCCGCTCAAGGCTAGCACTCTGCCACTTGAGCCACAGCGCCGCTTCTGGCCGTTTTCTGTATATGTGGTGCTGGGGAATCGAACCTAGGGCCTCGTGTATCTGAGGCAGGCACTCTTGCCACTAGGCCATATCCCCAGCCCCTTGAGATACATTTTAAAAAGGCTTATTTTGGCTCACAGTTTCAGAGGCTTCAATCCCATGGTCAGCTGACCCTATTTTTTGGGGGGATAATGGCAAGATGGAACTGTGATGGTGGAAAGATGTGGTGGAGAAAAGGTATTGAGTTTATGGAGTCCAGAAAGGGAAGAGGTGGACAGATCAGGGATAAGATACATCCTCCAAAGACACTTCCTCAGGAGCATACTTCCTACAGCTAGGCTCTACCTCCTAGGTTTCTATGGACTCCCAATAATGCCATCACAGTTTGAATCCAACCGTGGATTCATCTGTTAATGAAGTCAGAGTACTCATGATCCAATTACTTCTTAAAATCCACCTCTGAACATTGCATATTTGGGAACAAGAACTTGCACACTTATTCATCTCTTATCCAAATACAGTAAGGCTCAGTTTTCTGCAGTTTGAGGAGGACTTCCTGAAGGAGGCTTTTTTATGAGTGATTCTTGGTCTCATCTATTAGAAATCAAGCACTGGGCTAAATTATCTTTATTTTCCCCACAGATTCTGTGACGATGACAAATGCATTTTACAGAAAGGAAGACTTTGACTCAACTGCTAAGCTTACTTAACAAAGGTAAGAACACAACAGGACTTCAAAGACCATGAGAGGGATTTGGTCAAGTTGGCCAACCCCTCAATTTTGTTGGAAAGACATTGTGGATTTTGTAAACCCCACAAATGCATGGAATGTAGCAATAATTAACATCTGGAGCTTTCAGAATCCCAAACATGATCAGATCTTCTAGACTTGAGGAGATGTCTGTGTTCAGGTTTGACTGATTCTTGATATGGAGGAAGCTACAGGAAACAAGGCCCCATGTGTATCTGAATCCTCCAGGGACTATTGCTTTTCTATTCCATGTGCCAGCAGTTTCTGTCTAGAGAATAGAAAAAACAAATCTACCTTCTGGACCACAAGAATGAGCTAGTGTTATTAGCCATCACCATGAAAATTAAATTGTTTACATATTCTTTCTGTGGAGTTGCTTTCTAATCTGTTGATTAAAATAAGAAAGGAAAAAATTATGACCCAAATAGGCATTAGGATGAGGGCGGGGGGATGGAACAGATGATATTTATGACTGACTGAGATTTTCAATCTCAGCAGCTAAAATGATGAACTTGGGATCACTAGAAATGGAAAGAGTTGCTTTAGCAGATGGTAGGCGGCTCCTGTCAGAGAAGACTCTTCTGAGCATGAGCCTAATTGAGTAGTTCATATCTGTATAAATTAACATTTTTAAAGCCCTCATATTCTCAGGAGACTTTTTTGAGGTAAGCATTTGAAGTTTTCTATTTCTTTCCTGTGGAAAAAACTAACATTTGGACAAAGGTTTATTTTATGCATTTAAAAACTATACCTTTCAAATTCAAATGGACCATAGATATATCCTAAAACTATGTAGAAAGTTGATAGCCATAAAGATAGACTAGTTTTCTGGCTCTCGTGATGTGTTTTCTGTAAGTTCTGTTGTTTGATCAGCTCCTTGGGGTAAACATCTGCCTTCTTGAAATCTTATTAGGAAAATAACTTCATTTAAATCTTTCCTCATTGTCCTCCAATGCAAATGTTACTGTATGGTCTACCAGACTAGGAGAAATTGAAGCAATTTGGTATGTCTAAATGAACTTATTTAAAAAATTTAAGTATGAAGTGTAGTAATTTTTACACATAACTACATGTTTAACACTGAGTACTTGTCAGCTTTTTCCTTAGATTTTTTTTTCTTTTTAAAAAATCTATCACTGGTACAATGATAGCTAAAGTGCCAGGGGGCCGAGTTGTTCTTGGGAGCTGTAAACCTACACACTGTCAATTAAACGGACATCTGTAACCCAAGTGTAGGGTACCCATACTTGGAGGAAACACTTTCTTAAAATGTTCTAAGACCAAAAGATATGAGAGAGGTAAACAAACAAATCAACTGTGGCACTTCCATAAACATGAGAAAGAAGATTAGTTCATAGTGGATTTGTGATGCTTGTAATTACTGTAAGAACTCAACCAGGAAATCAGTATCAGTAATGGTTGTCATCTAGTCATTGAAGTAATTTTGAAGTGTCCTCTTCTCAAAAGTTATTAATAGTTATTCATGGTGAAATAATAATGGAAGCAGAATAGAAGCATACAACTTAAAATTTCTTTAAAAAAAAAATGGTCTTACCTTCATTCCAATGGTCCCTTACCCCATCTCTGAGAAGGCAGAATTTTTCACCTTTTCTGTGGTGGCTTTTCCAGTGGCTACCTCCATATTCCATATACCCAAATCATATGACTGCAACAATATTTCTTCTGTACTTAAAACAATGTAAGTGAGTTCATTAACCTTCTATTATGAAAGATGAGGAATTCAGCCTCTCTCAACTTCAATTCCCTCTCACTTATGATGAGTTACTTTATAAATTTTATTTTGGCTACCATAAAACTTAAAAATAATGTACTCAAGCCTCTCTTAAACTCTTACCTCTGGATAGGATCCCCAGAAACTCACTGGGAGAACTATTATGGCTTCTCCCATTCCTCCCGATAACAGTTCCATTGCATTCACAGTGTTGGAGTTTTTAGTTTATGTATTCTATTCAACCCAAATGGGGAGTGTCTTCACAACCCAAAGGTTGGTGCCCCAGCCTTTGCTTTGTGGATTCTAAGTTAGTTTCCTAAATTCACTCTTGAGGTAAGAAAATATACCACTGTAAGGCCTTGATAAGCCAGGGTTTGGTGAGCATCAGGCTAAAAGACACTTATTGGTACAGTTGTTTCACATAGATGAAACTTCAACTACCACAAGACTTTTGCTTTGTTTTCTACTCTTAATATCTTCTCTTGCCAGTTTGGAACTTTGAACATCTCTTGAGCTTCGCACTACTGATGTGAAGTGGGGACTCTCTGTATCAAGATAGTTTCATCAAGTTTCCATCTTTTTCAGTATTACTGTGGGTCTATTGATTTTGTGCTTTTTTACTGTTGTTTCAATGAGACTTTTGAGAAGAAGGAGAAAAACACAGATGTGATGGGCCCATCATCTGGTAACAGAAAGTCTTCTACTTTACATTCTTATCTTTGTTCTTCAGCCTCAGCTTCAGATTCTGTTTTGTAAAAGCCACAATGAAAGCACTTCAATACTTCCTTGGTAAAGAGATGGGATGTCTTTCTAGGAAGTTACCCACTGTTTCCTCCTCACAAACACTTGGCTCCAATAAAATAGAAAGGCTCATGATTTCTTGAAGATTAATTTCTGCATTTATGCTTCTCCTCTGCAGTTTCCTATGCATAGTGTGTTCCCACTTCCCTGATATCTGCTACTTGAAATGCTGTTAAGATGACATCAGTGCAGGATGACAATCAATTACTTCTCTTAGCTTTCTCTAATCCCTTTTGCAGGTTTTCTCTTCCTCCTCTGCAATCTCACAGTCTTTCTTTTTGCTATGAGTTTTATTACATTTCTGTGGAATCCTAAGTCTGTGCATCATCTCTTTTCACTCAGTCTTATGGATGATGGATGTGTGTTTGGTAGTTACATACTCTACTTATAGAGTTCTCGTTGGAGTGAAAGCACCTTTTCTCTCTCAGATCTGTTTCTTAGAATTCTTTCTGAATAGAAGACAGTTTTTCTTTAATCATTTGTTTTAAATTTTCTTAGTATTGATGTCTTGCTGCACTTGAACATGTTCTAGTTACATGATCTGAACAGTTAAGATGGATAGGGTGGGGAGGGGAATCCTCAGTTTGGAGTGAGGAGGAATGATGAAAAGTGACTAAAATGTCAGAACAATTTGTGAAAATACTCCCCTACTTCACCAGTTGTGAGAGGCATCTTTAATCTGGAAGATTTGAAAGCTATGAGCAGAACCTCTAGAGGTAGGTTGTTAGAAGGTGAAAAAAATGTAGAAGCCACATTTTGAAGGATCAAATTTCAGAGATTTTATTAGAAGCTGGCAACTACATGGTAGATTCCTGTCTCAAAGACCAGCAGCCCTCAAATATACCTAATACTGTTATGATATTGAGCCATGAAGGCCAGAGTGGAAAGAAAGAACAAAAAAATGCAAACCACTCAGTCAAACAAACAGACAAGGAAAAAGAAGGAAAAAAGTACTAAGGGTCTCAGCCTACTGAGTAGCTAGGATTAAAGGTGTGAGCTACAGGTTTTTAATTCTATTTTATTTTATTGACTGTGTCATATGGTTAGCCATTCTGTATCTTCTCCATTCTGGGATACAGAATGAGTCATTATTTTATCTGGGATATGTACTGGACTTAAGATAGCAGAAAAAGAATAATGGCAATTCTTTATCTGTAGATGATTAAAGAGCTAGTGCCAGAAACACAGAATGCTATGGGATACTCAATGTGCCTTTGGCATGCCTAGTCTAGTGCAAGATGGCCCTCTTTATGTCTCTCCACTTGTACTGTTCCCCATGAGAGAGGTTTCTTACTTCATTGTGCAATATCACTGTAGAGACCAATATGATGAAATATCATAAACCATTTCTGGAGAAAGTACAGACATTTTACTTTCCTTTAAAACCCCGAGTTCTGCTAATTCTATAAGACAAAACAAATTTGCCCTGCTTTGTAGTTTACATCTTCAGGCATGTTTCCTGCATCCGATTTCTCTTTGCTCTGAAGAACCAATCTCATAAACACACAGGTTTTACTTTATTTTCAACAGTTTCAGTTCTTAAATGCTTTATTATTTTTCTTTTGAAATTCATTCTTTCAATAAATGTTTGTTGAGGCTTCACAGTAAGCCAGAATCCATTCTTCACTCAAAGACACACTAGTGAATAAGACAGCCCAGATCTTTGTTCTTATAGAACTTATGGACTTGGAGATAATAATAGATAATAATTATCAAGTGCTGAGAGCCTTACATCATTCCCTTCCTTGATTCTCACACCAGTCTTATGGGGAAGGCATTAGTATCCCTATTTTACAAGTGAGAAAACAGAAGCTCTGAATAGCATCTCGTGGGTTCTGCAAATAGGACTGAACTTATGACAGGCTGGATCCACCCAGTGCTGTAGGTTATTGTGATATAACCAGTGGTCCCTGGCTGCCTGCCATTACTCAAACCCCTTCACACACATGGGCCTTACCCCCCTTTCTCTGACATGGCCGCCACACATCTCAATTGCCTGTCTTTATTGCTCAGAATCTCCTCATTAATTCCCTTTTATATGGAACCACTACCATGTCTATATTCATTGTTAGTTTGGCCACTGGATTATGAAACAGGAGAACATCTGTCATATTGTAAGTTTCTTAAATATAGGCTTAGCAATCCAAAGAACTTTAATATTCAATTCATAAATGAAAACACTTAATAATTACACAGTGATGCTTCACTTTGGATGTAAAACCAGAGTTAAAGTGAACTCTAAGCAAATCGACTATTTGTCTGACCGGTAGACTAGAGGCTGGCAGAAAGAAGGACTTTACACTCATTAAAGATGATCTGTATTAGCAACTTGTGTCATAGCTCTGGTTGCTACTTTGCTTTTCACTCATGAATTATACAAGCAATTTAACTCATGTAGATAAACTAGGCCCTTCATTGTCAGTCCCCCTCTATGCCCCATGATGCAGATAAGTTGATAAATAGACTGCTAATTATATTAACATTTTGCAATGTATGATTCAGTGTTGTTTGTTGCTAAAACAACCTCCTTTGCTTTGAATATTTACCTTCTTGGCCCATTATGCTTTTCCTGCAGGAAGTGTTGGAGGATGGCCAACATTATTCTCCCACAATAGGTGACAGATTTCAGAAATTATCAGAGTATAACACTAAGTGATCTTTTATACATTTAAATGAAATACCAGGACTGCCTAACAGATGACAACTTGGAACTAAGGAAGAACAATTTCTGTTCATAATGAATTACCATAAAGAGTCCTGTTTATGAATATTTATAAGAAGGTCACTGTGAGTAGCTTGACTTTTCCCAAACTTGTTTCAAAATGAGCAGTCTAAGAGTCCAGTCCTTGTTGCGTGTGCTGCCACCTAGAAGAGACTTCTGAGAGAAACAGAAGATCATAGTGCCAGAAATGACCTCCCCCTAAGGGGGGATAAGTTTTTGATCCCTGTACCTAACGGTCTTTTTTTAAAAAAATTATTTATTGTCAAAGTGATGTACAGAGGGGTTACAGTTACATACATTAGGCTATAACAAACAGTACCTAACAGTCTTGTTTGAAAGATATATGCTTCCTAATGAGACTATATCTCACGATAATATTCAGTTATAGCTGACTGCTGTTGGAAAAATCTCCAAGATTTTGCTGCTGACTATTAAAAGTTGTCCTAAACAATCAGTCTTTATAATTTGAGGCTTTTAAGATAATGGGATAGATTTTTAAGGGAATAGACATTAGCAGTTAAACAACTAGCCAATCTGCCATGAAGTTATTGTATTTTATGCTGCTGCCACCAAAATATGACACGGAAAAGGTATTGTTCGAGATATTAAGGTCAACATTGTAGCTTTGAACAGGCTTCTAGAAGTTTTCACAGAATCAGGATTTCAATAAGAGGGTTAAAATGTGGTTATGATCAAAGTCAAAGTGACCTGATTTGGGGATGTCTACAAACATATTTTTGGATGTGGGAACATATAATTTTACTCATTCGACATTAAATATTGGGCTGTATAGAGCTCAAGGCAAAGTAAAGTGAGATTGCTTGCATTTTGTTGAAAAATGAATCACTCAAGGCTCCAGAAATTGAAGTCTAGACAGGATGAGTGAATAGAGCAGGTAACAGCAGAGGCAGTAATTACAATTGATCCAGACAGCTTTGCCTCCATCAGGCTATGCTGCTAAGGGAGGCCATCCAAAGGCCTAGCTCAGGATAGATTCCCTTCCTTTCACTTCACACTTACTCCAAACTCAGTGAGACTTCAAGTTTCTCTTTTAGTGGAAATATAAATTTCTTTCCAGAGCAGGTTATGAAGCATCTCCTAGGAAAGACCAAATTTTTACTTAGGAGAATAACACTCCTTCACAGAGGTCAATGAGAAGAGAAGGAGAAGACCCCGTGTTCGTACCAATTAAGAGTGAAGATTGAGAGGCAGAAGCTCTGTCTGGTTTTGTTCATTGTGTACACATATGCCACAAAGAGATTTACATATAACAAGTACACAGTACACAAGTACACAAGTACACAAGTATAACATCTGTTGAATTCTTCATGTTAAATTCTTGAAGCAGGAATAAGTAGTCCTTCTAACAGGTTTCCTTTGGAAGACATGATATATAAGTTCAGTTACAGCTCATTAAAAATTATTTCATTTTCCTTCCTCTTTATCCAACTCATCTTCCTTCTCTTCCTCTTTCTTCACCTTTTGTATGGGATCTTGAAAGAGATCTTAAACTTTGGATTCTCCAGCCTCAGCCTTGTTTATCAAGGATGATAGGCATGAGCTACCGTTCCTGACCATTAGTCCATTCTTTAGGTATTCATGGCAAATTCTGCTTTTCTTGGCTTGACTCTATTAGATTTATTTTCTTTCTGTGTAAGTTTCTTCTTCAATAAAATAAAATACAAACATCATTCATCCTAATCTTTTAATAATGAATCAAAAACACAAGAAGGTGAATATCTACATTAGACTAGTAACCAGGCAGGGGACTTTCCCTTGGGTGTTGGGTTTCTGTTCCAGGGTATAGCCCTAGGTTTTCCTTCTCTTTGCTTTTCCTTTCCACTTCTACTATTTTTGTTAGTGAACAGGCTTTTATTTGAGGTCTTCTACCTCCTACTTAGCTTTTCTTATCACAGTGATACAGGTTGGAACTTACCTCAAGGCTCCTAAATACTGAAAAGAGGAAAAAAATGTAAGGATCTAAAATAATAATGCATACTTAAATGACCAAGCTATGATTTTATGCTAAAATTTTCATCCACACAATAATAGAGGGAACCTGAGATTTGAGAACGTTGCAGATATTCATAGAAGATCTCTTTGATCCTGAGAGAAGACTTCTGGAATATTCTGTGGAACTAGAACCGATGAGTCAAACCTGAAAACTTCTGGAACATTCTCCAAGTCATCTCCAGGGTTTCACTTGGTGTCTCCTGGATTTTTTTTGTCATATTCCATAGCAGTTCAGTCCTTCTTGCTTGGCGTTCTATTCAACTTTCTTCTAATTTGTTCCTCAAGTACTGAGTGTGTTTTAGGACCATCATAAAATGAACTGCTGGCCTCTTTTACACTGTTTTTCCCATTAGCTCTCGGCAGGGACCGCATCTCACAAAATATTGAATTGTAGCATTTTTAACTAGGTTCAAACTGTGTCCTTCTACTTCCTAGTTACAGAGGTTTAAAGCTAGATTGTTTGTTTCCATTGATTCTGGGCCCACAGTGAAGTATAACAACATGGTGCCAGAAACTTATGGTAGAAACTACTTTGTTCATAATAGACAAGAAAGGGAAAGAGGGAAAGGACTAGGTATAACTTTCAAAGGCATATCCCTGGTGACCCACATCCTCGAGCCAGGTCCTACTTCCTCATTTCCATCAGCTCCCCACATAGCAACACAAACTGGTAACCAATTCCACAGCCCTTCAGCCCATGGGGAACATTTCATATTTACACCATAACATTCTGGCCCTGTCCCATTTCATCATCCAAAATACACTTGGTTCAATTACAAGCATCTCCAAAGTCTTAACTAACAGTTCCAACATTGCTTAAAAGTTCAAGCTCAACGTGTCTTAAGACTTAAGGCATGCACTCAGCTGTGAGCCCATGTCATGTTTCCCACAATAGCATAGAGTAAACATTCTCATTCCCCAAAGAGGATTATTGGGAAGAATGAAATCAAAGCAAGACTGAAACTCAATAGAACAAACACTAAAACCCTCTGTATATGCCAGTACTAGAGCTTGAACTCAGCACTGGGCCTCATTCTTTTTCTTGGCCTTTGGACTCAAGGTTGGTGCTCTAGCAATTGAAACAGACTTTCACTGGCTTTTTGAAAGTTAATTGGAGATAAGAGTCTCATGGTCTTTTCTGCCATGTGCCTGGCTCTAAATTACCACTTAAGGAAACCACTCTTCCAGCATCACAAAGTGCCTACATTTTGAAAAACAAATACAATTAATACAATTGTAGAGAAGCTGTAAATAATGTAAATTGACTTAATTAGCACAAAAATAGACTTACGCTAAAGCACATGAATTATGAGGAAACTATAATACTTCACTAAACAACAGATCTCTACTTTCTCTAATAACATTGACTAAACAACCATCATAACTGCTTCAGGCTTAGGAGTGTTTTATTGTGAAAAGACTCAAGAGATTTGGGTGGAAAAACCAAGATCACACTTTAATGAAGCATAATACCTATTCTCCTAAGTCAATAAACCATGAGGCCATGTATGTGAATAAATGTTTCATATTTCTATTCTAAAGCACATTTAGAGCCACATACAATCCAGGGATCAAATAATTAGACAGAAAAATAGAGCTACTCTACCTAGAAAAGTTTTATTATTGGGGGACAGAGGAAATAGAAATTATAACAATATCCAGACAGTAGCAAAAGTTTTATTATTGCTTGATGTTACGTTGTGTTTTAACATAACGGAGACAAAGGTTAAAAGGTGAGCCAATGCAACAGCAATTCTTAGAAGACAATGTGCTGTGAAGCAACTGTACAACTTGGTGGGGAGGGTTAGGAATTAGGGAGGGGCAAAGTTGGGAGAAAAATGAGGACGGAGATAACAAGTTTGATTTAAAATGTATTCACTACTTTACATATGAAACTGTAAACCCTGATATCACTATAACTGATTTTAGTATGCTGGATATTGTATATACATGTATTAGAACTAGGGAAGGGAAAGGGAATACCAAAATCGAGAGACAAAGGATAAAAAGACAAACAAATGCAACAGCAATACTTACAAAACCATATGATGCAAACTGTGTAACTCATAGGGGGAGAAGAAAATGGTGAGGGGGGAGGCAGGGGAAAATGAAGGACGAGGTAACAAGTTGGATAAGAAATGTACTCACTGTCTTACATACGAAACTGTAACACCTCTGTACTCCACTTTGATGGTAAATTAATTCATTAATAAAATATCTTTATTATCTTGAAGTAGTTGCATAAAGGAGTTGCCATTCAACAAAGTAGTTTATAAATATAGTGCATCTTCACATTGTTTTGTCTATTTTAATTTTATTCCATTTGTTGCTCTCTTCCTGAAAGTGTGTTTGTTTTTTAAAAATTTTCTCTAATGGAGATCTATCTCTGTGTCTTCTCTCTTCATTCCTTTGTGTCTCCCTATCTATCTACCTATCTATCTAGCTCTATCGTTGCTATCTCTATTTCATCTCTATCTCTAAAATCTTACTCTGATTCCCTAGAAAACAGAGCCCAAAATAAAGCTTTTTAACCAACATGCTTTGAAAGAGTCAATCTGAGGGAAGAAGGGAAAGGAATGCATAAGCTATGTTGGAGAAGCATAATCACAATGTTCTAAAAAAGATTGCACTTCATGATGAACTGTCGTCTGTGACTCAGAAAGCTTTGGAGAGGAGACATGATGCCATTATATCCTACTACAATTTCTCTGGAAGGAGAAAGAAAGAATAATTACTTAATTGGCTATTAATTCCTATTGATTAAAACTTGTTTTAATATCTTCTTAGTCCCACATTGGTGTGCCCTGAAGAGCAGCAACAAAGGACTAGCATGTTACCATTGCTTTTGTGGTAAATAAGAGTAAGAGACAAAAAGAAAACAGACTGGGGCCTTGAATCTGAAGTAACCATCAAGCTCCAAGACTTTAAGTCACACTAAAGCAGTCACACTGGACTGGTCTTGATGAGATAGAAAGCTATATAAGATCAAAATGGAGGCGAGGTGAAGGAAACCACATGAGACAATTTCTATTGTTACCTTTGCATAGTATACTTTTGAGAAGATAGAGCAGAGAGCTGGATAAAAGCCAATGATATCATCAATAATTAGAGGTATAGAGTTGATAAAAAAAATTGACTTATAATGAACACTTTTAGTAGCTGTAGATAGAAAAGCTAACAATTTTCTGCCAGTCAGCATTTTAGGTGAAATACAGGGAACCCTTGGTGAAGATCAGTTTGATAGGTACAATCATTCAGCAAAGCTGAAGTGGTAATGCAGCCCCCAGCCCCCTCCAAAGCCAAGGTTAGCAAAGGTCTAATGTGTCACCGATCTTCATCTTGTTATCCACAGTTTAATGATGCCAGTATCTTGAATGTTTAATTTAATGTACATGTTGACAACTGTGGTAGATATTTATTGAGAACTTCCTGAAGGTCCGGTTCTAGTCCACTAGGTTTGAATGAAAGAAGACAGATAAGAATATGGAGGTAACAAACAGTACAAGAAATGTACCCAAGGCCTAACGTATGAAACTGTAACCTCTCTGTACGTCACTTTGACAATAAATAAGAAAAAACTAAATAAAAAAAGGGAAAGAGGGGGGTGGAGGGAGGGAATGAGGGAGGAGGTAACAAACAGTACAAGAAATGTATCCAATGCCTACTGTATGAAAATGTAAATTCTCTGTACATCAATTTGACAATAAAAATTTAAATAAATTTAAAATTTAAAAAATTTAAAAAATTTAAATTTTAAAAAATTTAAAAAATTTAAAATTTAAAATTTAAAAAAATTTAAATAAAATGAAAAAAAAAACTAGTAATAGAACTATGGAGGAGAATGAAGTGGTAGAATGGAGATGGGAGTGTGGCCGAGGTATAGGATTGTTGTCTGAGAAAGGACAACCAAGGGAAGTCTTTGCAATAAGATAACATGTGGCGAGTACATGAACAAGTATGTAATTTCCACAATAAACAATTAGCAATCTGCATATAATTTATTACTTTTATCCTGATATTCTTAGTTTTACTGTCATCATAAATGTCATACACATAGATGATTCTTTGTGCTACTATTAAAAAATAGCAATGAATAGACCAGTAGATAGGTGCTGTCAAGATCCTGGTTTCCTTGCATAACCAACAGTAACTAAGCAATGTGATCATCATGTCAGGTAGAAAATTTTTTCCTATGGATAGGTGTGCAAACCAGCTCAGCATAGAAGGCAGATGATCCTGGGGAAGGAATCACCAGGTAGGCTCATTTTAAGCTTGTATTAAGAGGAAGAAATTTCCTACCAATGTTTGGCAACTGCAGGGAAAAGGTCTTGTTTGAGGTTGATCTGGATAATAACAATTTAGAATCTGTTTGTATTTAAAGGGAGAAAGGTTGGAAGTGGATGCTGGTGGCTCATGCCTATACCTCCAGCTACTCAAGAGGCTGAAATATAAAGATTTCAATTTGAAGTCAGCCCAGAAAGGCAATTTTGTGAGACTTTTACCTCTAACTCTTTACCAAAAAAGACAGAAATGGAACAGTGGCTCAAGTGGTAGAGTGCTTGTCATGAACAACAACAACCAAAGTTTAGGGACAATTCTCAGGTCTGAATTCAAGTCCCAGGACCAGCACCAAAAATGAGGGAGTGGGGTGGGGGTTGAGGAAGATTGCTTTTTATATCTCACGTCAACTTTAACAGCCATCTGGGGTGGAGACACAGATTCCTGGAGGCGCGGCATGGTATAGATAGTAACTCAGCAAGATATAGATGACCCCTGTGGATTAAGAGCACAGCTCAAGAATATTATAAGTAGTTAAGTGCTTTCATTCAAATAAATGACTACAGCAAGCTTGCTCTGCCTCCCTTAACAAACCATGTTGACATTATGCACAATGATTCTCCTTATTTCCTTTTACCTTGGACTTAGAGGGAAATCTAGCATGACACTCAGGAAAATAAACAGGAAATACTACAGTTCAAGAGCTTTCAGATTAGTGGAATCAGGGGACATTGATGACAAACATTAATGGCATACTCACATTGTTCCAAAACTGGATCCCTCCACTTAACAACAAATGTTAAACATGGGGAAGGGATTAATGACCCCCCAAATCTAAGTAACATACACACAACAGAGAGGTACAAGTGAAATGATCCAAATGGGTATTTTGACAGCCTTGAAGAATCACTCTGGATCATCTGTATTTGCTTGATGGTCTAGGTTTTTTTCAAGGTTTATAAGATGTCTATAAAAAATGCATTCATGACATTTTAAGTCCTAGCCTGGGAGCAAATTTTGATTTTCTAATTCAAATTTATCATTCCCAAACTCATTCTGGCACATTTTTTTTTAGGCCTTGATGAATTGTGTCAAAGATGTTTATTGCTTTTAAGTCTCAGTTTTATTGCTAAGCTTCTGAGATGTAAACTGCTTTGAATTTTGTTAAGATGGTGAGTGATTAGGCAGTGACATGACTTTAAAACAGAAAACAGCAAAGAGATTTAACTGGATTAAGAGAGAATAGTACATTTTAGGTAGTGAGGCTGTTTCTAAGAATTAAAATATGCCTCGTCTGGATATGTTTTTCCATCATGTAATATAATAAGGGAGCTCCAAAAATATCATGGTGTTCTTTGGGGAAAAAAAAGGGTAACAATTTGTTCTGTGTCAACTGCAATGTTGAGTGTTTCAAATAGCTTTCAGCTGGGATCTCTGTTTGGAATACATTTTATTCAAATCACCTTATGTCAACTAGATGCTGCTGTGGCTGATCATTGATTAGAACAATAGGTTGAAAGTTAGGTACCCTTGAAGTTGGCTGTGTTTCTTTTGCCCCAAAGTGAAGTGACTCAAAACATCTGGATGTGTCTCATGCCAAGTGCCTCTTTAAACTGCCAGATTCATTTGTCCAGTGTCTGGCTGCCCTCCAAAATCACAGCTGTACACCATGGTACATCCTAGGTCTGGATTTTGATTGCAAGTGACAGAAATCAGCCAAGGAGAATAGAGTAAATAAAAGGAAGGTATTTAAAATGTATCTGAGCTTTCACAGAACAGAATGACAGAAAAGGAGCCAGGCCTCAGAAAAGACTGGAATGTGGTGAAAGCCATTGGGAACCCAGACAATATTGTCATATCTTGCTCTTGAATTTACATATCCCCACTCCTGTCCTGATTTTGTATTTTTCTCAGACTTATTTCTCTGCGTCTTTATATCATGATGTGATGTTACCATCTTGGTCTGTCATGTTTAATTGTTTCCTTTCAAAAGATTGCCTCCTTGCTCTTTGGTATTAGTAATAAATTGCTTTGTTACAAATGATACCAAAAGTCAGTGGTTTTAAAACAATGGATATCAATTACCTCAGCCTTTCAGTGTGGGCAGGATCTATGTGTCTTAGCTAGGTAACCCCAAATTTTTCTCAGGGCTATAGTCATGGTGCTAACTAGAGTCACAGTCTCATCTGAAGGCTTTATTCTCATGACTGTTAATAAGATTCAGTTCTTTGCAATGACTGGCTATAGATCTCCTTCAAAATCCTTGCAACATGTACCCCTCTAACAGGTAGCTCAGAATATAACCACTGGTTGTATAATGTTGAGTCGGTGATGGAAATCAAGAAGGAGGAAGCAAGATGGATGCTTCTGTCTTTTCTTCTTTGTTAGGACTGATACATCATGTTCTTCCCAAACTGAAGGGCATAAAATCACAGAGATGTAGGTCATTGGCCTGTCATATATATTTTTTCTTTCTTCTCTCTCTTTGTTGTTTTGTCTCTCTTCCACTTTCAAGTCTATTAGCATAGGCCTCTGACTGACCCAACCTGTGAGGTGGTTACTGTTGACTTGACTCAGCTGCTTTGGGACTCAGAGTCACAGGTACATGATGTGCATGTTGCTTGTAGAAGTAGAGCAAGACCAGGGCAGCTAAAGAGTGAAATAGAGACCAGAGGAAAATAGTGCAGAAGGGTACTTCACAAGGTCATTTAATCTTAAAGATAATACGATTTCTCAGTAGTTAATTTACTTGTCCAAACCTGACTTTATATGCAAAATTTCTACGTAATGCAAACTCTTGATGTCTTGAATCCTGTGTGTGTGTGAGTATGTGTTTGTGTGTGATTGTACTAAAGAACTTTCTGTCACTGTGACAAAATACCTGAAATAATAAGTACATAAGGAAGAATGGTGTATTTTGGCTACCACTCTGAGAGCTCCAAAGCTGAGAGAGTGGATGGACTTTGTGGATTTGGAAACAGCATATAGGGGAGGGGACCTATTCACTGCATGGCAGCTGGGCGGTGGCAAGAAAGACAGGAAGGGTTCCCAAGGTATGATGAAAAGACACATATCCTTTGACACAACTTCCTTCTAGTAGGTTCCTCTACTTAAAGGCTCCATCACCCCAAATATTGTCACAGACTGGAGACCAAGTCATTAACATTTGGGCTTAAGGGAGGATATTTCAAAATCAAACCATATCAGTGACTTTGACTAAAACATTCTCCTAAGAAATAATTTCCTGTGCCATTATTATTATTATTATTATTTTTTTGCCAGTCCTGGGCCTTGGACTCAGGGCCTGAGCACTGTCCCTGGCTTCTTCCCGCTCAAGGCTAGCTAGCACTCTGCCACTTGAGCCACAGCACCGCTTCTGGCTGTTTTCTGTATATGTGGTGCTGGGGAATCGAACCTAGGGCCTCGTGTATCCGAGGCAGGCACTCTTGCCGCTAGGCTATATCCCCAGCCCCCCATTATTTTTTCTTTGTGGCAAAAAATCATACAATAAATGTAACCATTTTAATAACTTTTTATTTCTTAAGACTGGGTCTCATTATGGAGCTCAGGATGGCCTTGAACTTACGATTTCCTACCTCTTCCTCCTGAGGCTTTCAGGTGGGCACTACCACGTGCTACCATTCTAACAACTTAAATATATGTAATGCTGAGCATTAATTCTAGTTACATGCTTCTGAAACAATCATTGCCATTCATCTCCAGGTGGTTTTACCTTCCAAAATTGAATCTGTATTAAACAACACCCCATTCCACTCCTTTCCATCCCTAGTAAACATACTCTGCTTTGTGTCTGTAAATTTGACAACTCTAGGTACCTTACATAACTAGAAAAGTCACAATCTCTGTCTGGTGCTAGCATATTTCACTAAGCATGATATCTTCAAGACTTTTTGTGCCAATCCTGGGGCTTGAACTCCTGGGTACTATCTTGGAGCTATTATGTTCAAGACTGGTGTTCTGCCACATGAGCCAAGCTCTGCTTCTGGCTTTTAGGTGGCTAATTGGAGATAAGAGTCTCATAGACTTTCTTCTCTGTACTGTCTTTGAACCACGATCTTCAGATGTCAGTCCGGTAAGTAGTCAGGATTACAGGCCTGAGCCACTGGTGCCTGGCTAGAATTATCCTCTTTCTTAAGGTCAAATAATACTGCTTTTATGTAAAGACCACATTTTGTTCATCATTCATCCGTCAATGGACATGGAGTCCTTCTACATCATGATAATTATGTAGGATAGTGCAGTGAAATGAGTGTATAATATTTATTTGAATTTGTGCTTTAATTTCTTTGGGTTATGTAACTAGAGGTGGCATAGCTGGATCATGGTAATTCTGAGTTTACATTTTTTTTGAGAAAGTGCTGTACTGTATTCTGTTGTGTCTGTATCGTATTTAAATTACTACCTACAATGCAAGGAATTGATTTATGAACAGCCTTGCCAATATTTATTTTCTGATCTTTACACAGGTGGACACGTGTGTGTGTGTGTGTGTGTGTGTGTGTGTGTGTAGCATCTTAGTAGATTTACAGTTTTACATCACTCAGGTTTTGATATTTACTTACCTACTTATTAATAATATTGAGTATCATCTCACATAGATAATTGACCAGTTGTGTATTTTTTGAAGAAAATCTATTGCGGCCTTTTGTTTAGCTTTAAACTTCTTTTTTCATTGTTGAGTTTTAGGAATTTATCCTATTTATGGATATTAACACTTAATCAGATAGATATATAATTTGCAAAAGGTTTCTCTTATTGTATAGATTGCCTTTTCATTCTATTTTTAACATCATTTGATGTAGAAATGCTTTTAATTTTATGTAGCCCAGTTTATTTTTTACCTGGTTTTCCTCTGCAGTTGTTGCAATACTCAAGAAATCATTGCCAAACACAAGATTATGATGATCCCTCTTGTATTTTTTTCTAATAGTTTTAGGTGCTGATTCATTATCTTTTGTGGACATAAACTAAGGATCCTAGAAATCCTTTGTTATACATGGTTGACATCCACTTTCATAGTCAAGTGGATACTTACTGTTTCTATTCTAAGGAATAAAAAGGAGAAAACATCCTCTATACCTCTTATGTTTATTAAGGTATTTGAAAATCCCAAACATTTGCAAAACCTTAACAGACATTTAATTATCTAATCATCTCCCAAGGTGTCTCAGTCAGTGTCTAGAGGCCCATTATCTTATTTCAGAAAATCTGAACTGTGCCACAATCTAGCAGATACATCTCAAAGCTTTTTAGATGGCTTATTAAAATAAGTATTGTTTATATGAGATGACTCCTGAGAACATTGTGCTATTTTAAGTGTGTTTGACTGATTGACTTTCTCATGATAGCTGCAGTGTTCCACTTGATGTCACTAAGTGTCCAGAATCATTGGATCAATGTCCATTCCTTTTGCCTGGTCTTTCTAACTCTAGCTTTGTGTTCAAGAGACAAATAATCTAATTTTCACTATTGGTATTTATGAAGGACCTGATCTTTTTTTTACATACCTGATCTTTATAAACTTACTAGTAAGGAAAAATCCATTTCTTGTAAACATATTATTTAGAGCAGCTCCTATTCTAAAGCAACCTAATGAGGCATCGGGTGGCTCTGCTGCTAATGGAATCTGTAGAAACCCCATAGATGTGTGATCAAGAAGATAAATTTTAAAATGAATGGCTTTATGACATAATTGAGGCATTGGGAAATCTTGGTACATTCTAAATGAATTCAGGTTACTCAGTGTTATTTGAAAAACTGAGAAAGCCCCAAAAATGATTTGGGCGTTTTATCCCTCTAGTGATTTAGCCAGGGCCACAGTAATTTGTGGCTGTTTAAGGTCTATCCAGGTGATCTTTCAAGCATGATTGAGGTTGAGAGATGGCAAAGTATAGGTTTTCCTGGGGAAGCAATATTGTGATATATGATAGTGTCCGGTAGTGGAAAACTGCTTAGGCCATTGTATTTTGTGCAGGTCATCATTGTACTTTTCATTATACCAAGCCATACTAGTATAGTATGTGTTAGATAGGGTAGGATAATCTAAGAGCTCAACATGACAAGTTTATGTTTTCTTATATAAGTCCAGACAAATGCCAAAAGAAAGCATGTCACCTTCCAGAATATATATTTTATCAAATCAAAACCTAGACATCATTAGAAGTAAATGCTATTGGAAATTGGCCATATGTATATGTATATGTATATGTATATGATGAATGTTGAACACATACATATGTATATATTTTTGGTCTTACAATATGGCACAAAGATTTGGAATGACAATTCAAGGAAGTACTGTGTATGACGAAACAAACTTTACCTACTATTCCTATTACAATTTTTCTGGTTTTATATTATATTTATATCCATAAATTCCTTTGTGTGAACTCCTAGTATAGAAATAGAAATATTTAAGCTTCTCAGCCTAAATAGCTCATTAGGATTTCAGCTTACAACATTTCCACAGACAACTCATTATTTCTGGTGATTTCACATTATTCTGCACAGCTGCATCATGATGGAGTGGGGTGGTGAAATATTAGGGTTCAGCTGCACCATTTATTATGAATTCTTGTTTTAGCTGCTTATTAATGCTCTCCCCTGAGTAAATGAACATCCCATACATTGTTTTGTATCATATCACAGCCAAATACCTCCTTGAGAAAAACTGAGTTTCTTAATTTAATTTGGTTATTACTGTTAACTTCTCTATGAGTAGAGAGTTCGTAAAAATGAGTTCAAATGTGACACATGGACTGAGTCCTGTCCTGGTTCTGAAAGCACTGACAACACAGATGCCACATGTATTTGCATGTAATGTGGGAATGAGAAGTGGCTTTTGTTGTTTTCATTTGGCAGTAGGCAATGATCCTTGCTGTTCTCTCATTTCCTAGGACACCCTGTGAGGCTTTGAGCCCATCTCTGAAATGCACGTTCCCTGGTAGCTGGTATAATCCTGCCGATAGCAGATGATTAAATTAAAAATAAAACTACCTAAACTTGTACAAAATGCAAGAAGATATCAAGTATATAAGTATCCAGTATTTATTTGTTCATTATCATCATTATTTCAAAGTAGGTTGATAAGTTGGAATAACTGGAGGAATAATATCAACAGATTTTAAAAATATATGAAAAATCAATGAAAGGAAAATATAAGCACAAGAATGTAATAAACAACATTGCTGGGGACCAGTGACTCATGCATGTGATCTTAGCTACTCAGGAATCTGAGATCTGATTACCATGGTTCAAAGCCAGCCCATGCAGGAAAGTCTGTGAGGCTCTTTTCTCCAATTAACCACAAAAAAGCCAGAAGTCTAGCTGTGTCTCAAATGGTAGAGCAGTAGCTTTGAGCACAAAAACTCAGAGACTGTGTTCAAGCTCTGAGATCAAGCCCGAGGACTAGAACAACAATAAATACATAGATAGAAAATACACAAACTATTTTTAACCATAAAACAGAATTCCTTATAAAGATAGAATTACATCTTGACAAAATTTGTGACCATCCAGAAAATCCCACAGGATGCCTTATCACTCATGCTTTGAATAGAGCCTGAAAATTCCACCATGATAGCTGTTAGTGGGATGTAGATAGGTTGATAGCAGTTGAACTAAGCAGCCAATTTGAGCAAGAATGAGAGAAGAAAGAATATTATCCTGACCCTCTGTAAAAGCCAGCTGTTATATAGACTACAGAAGCTCTGAGTACCTTTAGAGGAAGGAGGTCTTGGAATGCTGTGTTGCTTGCAGGTAGAATGTACAGATCAGTTTTGTTTCCTGATTTTAAGCAATATGGTCCCCTGGTTTTGCTGAGGGTGGCAAGGATGTACAGCCAGTAGAAGCCCTATGATGGCCTCTTCTGGGTCTGTTTATGATGCTTCCTCCAAACTTACCTGTGATATTGTGTCACAAATTTAGTACTTACCAATGAACTTTGTCATCCTTGTGCTACAACTGACAGTCATCATCATCAATCATCACCAGTGAATGAGGCCAAGTAGGCCATAAAACTCTAGTCACGGTGATCCAAATCACAACAGTCTATCCAAACTCATAAGGTCATAAAATAATAATATTGAGTGCCTACCATAACCAGTTACTGTGCTAAGTGGCATTGTTCTTTCTTCTATCCAAGGATACTGGCACATAACATGTTTTATGTGATAAGTTTAATTGGAAAGTTTCTTGTTGCAACTCCCCAGGTGAGAGGAGATAGAATCAGCAGGTAATGCCTTGGAGAAAGAAAACACAGACATAACAATTAGGGCTGGTCATAATAGATTGGTAGCTATATTGGTGACAGAGTGAGGAGAGAAAGCACAAGTGACAGAACTTTAGTAGGAGGAGCAGAAATAAGGCCATGAGGAAATAGTGAGGAAAAATAAAAATCAAGTTTAAGCCATTAGATCAGGGAATGGTGTGAGATTGAAAAGACTGAATTTAATTACAAATTGGGCAGAGTGGTCATATTTAAGAAATCTTTGGTTATGTTTTCAAGAGAGTGGGAAATTTTGATTATGTCTGTCAGAAAAATGGAGTTGAGTGGGGGAGATGGCAAAATAGACAAGAAAGTCCGGTGGCATTTCAAGGAGTGCTATTGGGAGCTGGTAAAGATTGTTTAGCAGGATTAAGTAGCATAGGTTAGTATCAAACAAGAGTCCCAAATGCACATGTCTCTTGAGTCACTTCTTTTCTGTTATATCCCCCCCCACACACACACACACTCATATTATCACAGGGAACAAGAAGAATTGGCAAGTATGTGGTTAATCTTTTAATCTTGTATATGCTTCTCCAGTCCCACTGGTCAGTTTGCTTGTCCTCAAACACAAGCACCCTACTTTCAGGTGTTTGCATGTGATGTTTCTTCTATCTGCTCGATTGGCATGGTGTTTTCCCCATATTTCCACAGGCCTTGTCCTTTCTTTCATTTAAGTGTCTTTGAAGATGTCATCTACTCTTGGAATATTCCTCTAGTTAACCTGCCTCATAGCCACACCTTTTATAACATCTTATTTCACCTATCACAATATATTTGTTATCTGGTTTTTAATCATTTGTCTTCTCCTTGAAAACTGGGATGTGTTTATTTTTTGATGCATGATCTCCTGAGTGAAGAATAGTATGTGGGCAAGAATAATGTTCAACAGTTGTTTTTTGAATGGCTGAATATATAAAGCTGGAAATTTGAATGAAAAATTGAAAAGGATAATGATTATTATCATAACCAAGCCAGATAACATGTTATAATATTTTCTATTTTCCAGTGGGCCTCAAAGAACGGTGCTTAGAGGGTCAAGAATCCTGAAAATGGGTTTAGGATGGTTTGGTAATTGAGGTATCAAGGACATTTATAATTTTGGTGGTTGTACAAGTAGAAAAGAATTATATCTCTCAATTTTGGTATTCCCTTTCAATTTCCTAGTTCTAAATACCAAAATTGAGAGACACAGGGTAAAAAAAGACAAACAACTAAAAAAGCAATGCTTGCAAAACTGTTTGGTGTAAGTGAACTGAACACCTTATGGGGGGAAAGGAAAAGGGGGAGGAGGGAGGCGGGTATGAGGGACGAGGTAACAAACAGTACAAGAAATGTATCTAATGCCTAACATATGAAACTGTAACCTCTCTGTACCTCAGTTTGATAATAAAAATTTGAAAAAAAAAGAATTATAAAACTTTCAGTATGACCATTCAATGTTACTGAAGCCAATGGCAGAGTTGAAAGTTGTATGTGGAGAACAGTTTCATTGGGAACAGAGGATATCACCATTGTAATAGAGGAGAGGGGAATAGTAATTCTTCTTAGAATAACATTATGAGCCTGTATTTACCAATACTATATTTCTCTAAATTCCACGAAAATGGTTTACAAAGCAAAGAAATATTAGAGTTTTTTAAAAGCATTTAATCACTTGCAATGTGTTTAGAATTTTTAATGCTCTATACTACTTAAGAAGTTGAAATACAAATTAAACTAGTAGATAATGCATGTTCTAATTGTTTGATAAATTATTCTTGTTTCTAAAAAGCAAGTTTTTTCTTTTCATTTCACCTCCACCCCATTAGTGCAGAGACACAGGATAAAAAGCAATGTCAGGCAAGTGTGGCTCATGTCAAGGATCTACTTCTTTGCCAACTGTCTTATACCAGTACCCAATAACAGAAGCCCACAGGAGCTGTCACCTTTTCCCCCACAGTACATTTCTATCTTTATTTATTGTTACCCACTATTGCTAAGGAACTGGGGTGGAATGAATTTTTAAAAATATTTTATTATAAAAATATTTTATATTAAGTAGCTGTACAAAAGAGTTGCCATTCACTGAAGCAGTTTATAGATACAGTGCATCTTGATCAATATCACCCCTCTCAGCATTCTCACCTATTCCTCATAACCCTCCCTTTCCCTTGATTATCTTAATTTTAGGTTATGTATTGATCTTTTTTTGTATGCAACTTACCAAAGCAGCTTACATGTACAATGCAGCATGATCTGTGCGTATAAATCTATAAGTAAACACACTGTGTGATAAGCAAGGGGTTACAAATGAATTAATTGAAGCGTAATAGTCTCTATGGAGAGGACAAATAGTATAATTCTACAAAAAGGTGAAGTCAAAGTCCAACAAAAGAGGTACAAGGAAATGAGTACTTGGAAGATGGGCGGGTGGGACCAAGAACAGAGGATTAGAAGCATGATAGGGGAAGTGGGAGAATGCAGGCAAGAATTCATTGTATATACCACAGAATTAGAAAATATAAGGGAAGTGTTGGATCAAAGTGGAGTGAAGTTTTTGAAGGGCTAAATGAATCTCTATGTCACACTGCCAAGACTTCTTCCTAGCAAAGCAACAGGTGCTACTGGCTCCTGCTTATAATCTTAGATACTTAAGAGGCTGAGATCTGTTCATGATATGTCTAAGGTGGTCAGGAATGGGCTGATCTAGATCACTAGCTGTGTGTGTGTGTGTGTGTGTGTGTGTGTGTGTGTGTGTGTGTGTCTGTGTGTGTGTGCCCTTGGCTGAGACAACTCAGGGAGAGGATTGTGTTGTTGAGTTGTGGAAGGGTACTACCTGGAGGCTGTTACATAATTCTACTTTTGACAGGTATTCTTGGAGTAGATCTAAATGAATGGTGCATGCAAATATTTTATATTCTCAACTAGGAAGTGGTGGCATCACTGTGTATACTTTATGATAATTAACCCACTTATATATATGAAGTACATTTATGTATGGCTTTTATGCAAATATGTTATGCAAAATTACTGTGAAATTGTCAAGTAAAATACTGAAGCCTCTGTTCTGAATAATTCTACCTAAATGTCTTAAGAACAATTTCACCTTTGAAGCCATTATAAAGTCTAGTATAAGTAATTTGGTTTTCATTTGTATTATTCAGAAAGTTGCTTTTTCATTTTTACCACTACATCCAATATAATCTCAGAGTAATGAGCTATTTCAGCATGATTACTAATAACCAAAGACAAAGATTCTATTTTTGAATCACAGCTGTCTAAACTTCTGAAACATCTATTTTGCCCATGAAAGATTCTAGTCAAGATTGATGCACAATGTTTAATGCATTCTTTGGGAGTTTCTGCCCAGGATTAATGTCTGGTGGTTGCCGACATAGAAAGAGAGTAGCTAAGATCTCAAATCCTGTTGTGAAAATCTGTAGCCATTGAGATGCCTGAAGTAGAACTTGAATCATTAGCCCAGGATATATTAAGGTCCTGTGATAGAGTCTCATTGTATCTGCTCTAACAGCCACAGCTCATTGTGGTCATCTTGGAAAGAAAAATTATCATAATCTATGGAACAAAAATAGCATAGTGTGAAATTTAGTGCCAGTTGGGAAGCAGTTATTATATTTGTAAGCAATCCTCTTTGGTTTTGCCAGTTTACTTTTCGGATCTCTGAAATAAGTTTCCAAAGAAATTCTATTGTTCTGGTCATAGTCTTTGTCTCCAAAGACAAGATCAAGACACATTGACAAAATTGAGATCATTCCCTTTAGAAAAACAAACAACAGCAAAAACACAAAACACTAGAAAATGCACATGAAATTCTTCAACTGTGACCTTTTTGTGAATGATGTAGAGTAATAAAATGTAGAAAATCCTAGAGTGAAACAGAACAACTGTTTTTTTTTATTATCATCAGGTTTTCTATCATTCTCTTTCTCCACAAACATCTCTCTTAATTAATGAGTATTTCATTAATAAAAGTCAGAGACAATGAAGAATTGACTGTTCCTTGTGTCTTGAAAAATGTTTCCCAGATCCCATGAAATGAAATTCTATGTACAGAATTGCCCTTCTGAGTTATGTTTTGATAAAACTATTTTTTGAAATGCAATTAGAAAGTTACAGATAAGTTAATAGTGATGGTATAAATTCAACACAAGATGTTTAGATTATTTTTAGATTATTTCTTTTCCTTGCTAATAAAACCATGTGATGTAAGATTAATGTGACAGGAAACATGCCCTTGTTTCCATCCCACTTCTTTAAGAGAGAAGGTGGAAAGCTGGCTGCTGCAGGTTTGCAGAAAAGATGTTAGACAAATGTTTCAGCCATTTGTTAAAATGAAGGTGCACATTGTGATCAGATTTACTTATAGAAAGACCAGTTCAAAGAAGTGTCCTTCTGTTGATAGAGGAAGAATAATTTGGAAGAAAATTTGAGATATCCTAAAAGAAATTTCATACATCATTGGAAACAAAGGAAGTAAAGCTAAATAGATTGTGGTTGGAGCTTTTTTTTTTTTTCAATCATGTCAGCTGAAAGTATTTCAGGCAGTTGTCTGAACACACCACAGATGAGGACAGATTTACCACTTGACTTCACTGAAGAAAAATCTCCAGGCTCAAAGGAACCTTTGTGAAGGGGAAGAGTAAAGCTGAATACACTTGGATTCTTCATTCTAAAGGCAGTATGTTGCTTAAACATGAATTCTCCAAATGTGAACCATAATGATAAAAAATACTGTCTTGACTATGCAATGACTTTGGAAACAGGAAAAAAAATAAATATGAAATAGTACTTAGAAAAGCCATGGAGTCTTTTCTAGAACAAGAATGCAGGATTTAAAAAATGCCTAGGGCTTTGGCCTGGAGCTATGTCTATATAACAAGATGGATTCAATTATTCTGTGGCTGTTTCTTTTTGTGTATGTGTGTAAAATAATCCAATAGTTGCAAAAATCAATCTGAGACCTTCATGGTTTATGTGATCCAATTTTCAAGACAGTGGAAAAAAACCCTAAACTGCATTTGCTGATAAGCCATTTCTGTAATAAAAAAATTTATAATTAAGTGGAAAATATTTGTTGTTACTCTTGTTTAATTTAAACTCTTCTTATCAAATTTGACTAGAATACTGTCTGTATAATGACTGTAACTTCTATCTTAAGGGGCTATTCTAAAGAAACACTCACCTTAGATGACAGTTATAAAGCTGTTCATTAGAGCTGAATTTTGTTTCCCATGAATGTTATAGCACAATCCATCCATATACATATACTTGAACATATACACACAAATATGCATATACACTCATATATATGATCATGTATATGATCTATATATGATATATTCCATTATATATCCTCCTTTATGGAACATATACATTTCATAGATCTTTGAGTTGTGGAAGAGAAGAAAGAATGTCCATATAATATGAAACCCACTAGAGGGGTGAAATTCTTTGATAGGGTTCACTTTTTCTCCATTAAAGGGAAAGAAGTATAAGAGAGAGTTCTTCCCAAACTGCTGTAAAAAATTCTTCACATATATCATAACTAGAATAGTAAAATAGTATCATAACTAGAATAGTGAAATATTATCATACCTCTAGCTTTGCCGTTGTGTATTCAGAGACTAAAAGCATATGAGTAACAAACAGCATAGCACATCACACAGACACACAGACACACAGACACACACACAGACACACGGACACACACACAGACACACACACACACACACACACACACACACAGAGGCACATCTAGCCAGAGAGATTTGCATGGTACACTGCAAAACAGTATATTCTTATATGGAAAAATTAACTTTAAGTAATCACAGAAAGAGAATTAGAATAGAAAAGTCCCCTCCATGAGCAAATATGTCTCCAACCTTGAAGTTGGTCAACATGTCATGTGAAATAACTCAGGGCTAGAGAGGAAAAGAGTCAGTGAAAACTGATGTGCAAGCCATAGGAAACATGGAATTGTATCCGTACTACTCTTGGTAACTGTCTATTGGCACAGAAGTTTTGCCTGAGTGATATTTATCATAGCTCTATAGATGTTCAGATTTGAATCAGCCATGTCATGCCAGCTTCTGTATTCTGCGCAGAAGCAGGAAAAATAAATGCCCTCTTCCAAACTCTGCAGCACTGATACGTTCGGTCTTCCTGAGGAAGTTTGTGCCATGAGTCACTTAAGTCAGCTGTCAGATAGTCCTTGTAGCTTCTCAGGAGTCAGAAGAACATGGTCTCTCTCACAGCATACACTCTATCTTTCTGCTCAACATCAGCTCTCGTTTACCACTCATTCCACCCCACATCCACACCCATCTAAAAATACTTCTCTTCATGCAAAGGAAAAGCTGTCACAACACAGGAAAAGCTGACTGTTCAGAGGAGAGAACGAAGGGCCCGGTCTGCTTCACTCAGTCATTTACTATATTATTGATGCTGCTGCAAGGGTTATGAAAAAATCGTTCTTGGAAAGATGATTCATAATGAGTATTAGTCTCTGGAAAGCAAAGTCCCTACCTATGACAAGGCACATGCAATTTGTTTCTAGAAACTTCTATAGAGTTTGACCTAAGGTGAAAGGTTTCCAAAAGTACAGTATTTGCTGCTCTCCAACAAGAAAAAGAGTGGGCTACAAATGACAAATCTGAGTTATCCTTATTCAGAGGAGCCTGAAAACAGTAAGAAGTTTCCAGAAAACTGCCCCTGTTCATTTGTTATTTTTAACAAGTCATATGTATGATACTATCATAGGATTTCTACATGAACCAAGTAATTCAAGGCAGAACAGAAGCAGACTGTCCTAGAGTCAGACCAAACCATCTTTAAACACTGACACCAACATCCAGTGACTACTGGATTGTGGGTGGTTTGCTCCAGGAGACCCTCTAAGTCTCAGATTCCTCATCTACACAATGGACAGGAAATAATAATTAAGAGTCCTGAGGGAAAGCTAAGGAAATAAGGCTTATCGAGGGGTTGCCTTTGCCATGGTAAACCGTGACTGATAGGTGGACATAGACACGGGCAAGGTTGTGGCTGACACAAAAGCTTATATCTCCTTTAGAGACTCTGTTTTCTCAAAGTTGCCTTTAAGTGAAAGCTAGAACAGACACTACATACTGTCACATACAAAGTAGGAAAAATAGATGTTGCAGGTATGGCCACTTGTTGTCCCAGGATTGGTGGCTTAAGTAGAAAAAGCCTGTGGAAGCCTGGGCTAAACTCTGTTGCAATTGGAACATTTGATATAGAAGTAATGATAGAAAATGAGTGATAAAGGGGTTCTTTCTTTTCTTTTGTACCATCTGACTTAATGCCAAGGTGAGAGGCAAAAATTGAGCTACATCTGGAAGGCATAAGAGATCTGAGTTAAAGCCAAGAACTTTCAACAGTCACGTTCAACACAAGAGGAACTGGTGAGTGTGATGTGTTCCTCCACCAGGGATCCAGATGTGGATCTGTGGTGGCAGGCTGGGGAAGGAGGAGAGGGGAGCAACTCACCAGCACTGCATGAAATGCATCTCACTGGCCTGATTGGGCTCACCACACTCCTTGAAGGCAATTAGGGAGGAATGTGCAGAGATGTGGAAGAAACACAGTCACAAGTTCCATCTTCTCTTTGAGTACTCTGAGGAAGCACCCTAAGAAACACCACCCCATGCTTCTAAAGTCACCACATCCCTTATGCAGGCACTTCCAGCTGCCCATAAGCATCAAAATCTGCTCAACTGAATATTGTGCACTGACATTCTGTCCTCTGTGGAGAACTGGGCTCCTCATCTGGGTAGAAACTGGAAAGGAGGGCATGTGAAGGGACTCCACATGGACCCTGGGAGGCTGAGGTAGTGGCATGCCAACTGAGTAGACTTGAATTAAAGTCAAGGACTGCTGGGCATGGGCGGCTCACACTTGTAATCCCAGCTACTCAGAAAGCTGAGATCAGAGTATTGCTGTTTGAAGCTAGCCTGGATGAGAAAGCCTGTGAGACTCTTACTTCCAATTAACTACCAAAAATAAAAAGCTGGAATTGGAACGTGGCTCAAGTGGTAGAACTCTAGCCTTAAGCAAAGAAACTCAGGGACAGTAGCCAGGCACTGAGCTCAAGCCCTAGAACTGGCACACACACACACAGAAGTCAAGGACCATGGTCTGTAGCTGGCCAGTGAATATTTGTAATTAGAAAAACAGTGATGAATGTAATACCAGATAGATATAATAGAATAATGCTTTGGTAATTAGGAATGGAAATTGTATTTTGACTTTCTGTGTTTATAGGCTCTCCCCAGTATATCCCAAGGCAAATATCTGCTTAGAAAATTAAGGTCTCCTCCAGAAAGACTAAACAGGGAAAGGCTATACTTGGCTTCTGACATTCAAAATAGGAACTTTTAGCAACATAGCAATTTTCTGATACTCTAAACCCAATTATTGTCTAGGCTGTGGGATTCTATTCTGTTTTTCTTCCACAGTATAAAGGAAATGTTCTTTCTATACAATTTCTAGCTAGTGGAGTAAGTTAGCTGGCTACATAGTAATATGGTAGATTAATGACATTGCATAGAAGAAGGAGTTATGGGAATATAGAAAATAAGAAGTTAGAGGAAAAATAAAGGGATGAAGAAAGGCAATTGTATTGTGTGATCTGGTTTATTCCTCTCTGGCTGTTGTTAATGTAGAGTGGGAATGTTTATTAGACAAATAATGCTCACACTAAGAGCAGATGGAGGATTTCCCAGATGTAAGAAGAAAACTGTCTTGTATCTGTCCTTTAGCTGTCTTGTTCACCATCATACACAGTTCAAGGTCTACAGCGAAGTTTTCACTTCCTTTGGCCACTCATGGTTTTAAGTAGCACAATCAGAAATGGGGTATACCCAGGAATCTGGCTGGCCACCACAGTTGAGAGCTATGAGGCAGCTCTTCTTTGAGCATGGTGAAGGTCATGTTGTAGGTGAAAGACAATGGGGAGTTACCCTCAGGTCTCAGAAAGGTTCTCACTGCCATGGAGAGGACAGGAGGGCTAAGTCACCTATAGTGTGCACCAAGTGAGAAGAAATGGCTTCAGAATGAAGATGTGAAAGCAAATGGGATAAGATATATGACTCCAGAAGCCAGGTAGCCAAAGGACACCATGTCCAAAGACTTGGATTTTGCTTCCATGATGAGATCCTAAAACTCTCAGCATCTCTGCTATATACTAGGTAATTTCTTTAAATGTAACTGAAACTGAGGTTTTAAGAGAAAATACACAATGAAATAAACAATATTACTTTTCCTAAAAGGTGTAGTTGCAAATGCTTTTGTAATTGCAAATCAGATAATCAAAGTATCAAAGTTACTTGCCACTTGCCTTCATTGGTTTGTTTGTTCCCAGGTTACCAGTAGAAGGAAAGCTAATTAGTTATGGAGAGAGAGAGAGAGAGAGAGAGAGAGAGAGAGAGAGAGAGAGAGAGAGAGAGAGAGAGAGAGAGAGAGAGGCAGAAAGAGAAGGAAAGAAAGAAATGTGAGGGAAAGGGAAGGAAGTAAAGAGGGAGGAAAGAAACCAGCAAGGAAGGAAGAATTGTATATACTTTGACTAAAGTACGAATAAAAGTTGCAGTTCTATTTTGTAACTAAATCCTTTGAGAATTAGGAAAGGATACGTAAATGCATAGAAATATTGGACATTTGTGACTCATAAAGGTGAATCCTCCTGCAAGGAGTGATTCAGAGCAATCATGTCAAAGTTAAATGTTGAATTTGCTTTGATATTTATACATTAAAAGGATATATCAGTACTGAGTCACTGTTCTTAACTCATAGTAAGAGGCAAGCTTTAGAGCATTGAAAATTGCTCATATTGAAATCCAACTGAGTAGTTAGTAGTAAACATACCTGCTGCTGGATCCATGGGCTTAGTTTAGGAAGTGAACTGTTCTGGTGTCTCTTAGTCATTGGTTATATGTAGGTTCCTGGGTTGGATGTCTCCTACTGCAAAAGGGATCTAAGACTCCTGTTTAAAATAACAGACATTTATCTCAAATTTTCTGAGAACTGGGGATCAGTCTCTTTGTTGCCATGTTCTAGTTGGTGGCCTCTCAAGATCTCACAACTAAGTTGCCAATCTGAAGATCCACTTTCAAGATGGCAGACTCATATGGTCACTGGCAGAAGGCCTCATTCAGTTCCTTATCAGGTAAGTGTCTTCACAGGTCAATTAGAAAGCCTTTGTGACATGTCAGTTGTCTTCCTCAGATCAAGTAATAAAAGGGGGGGAGGTTAAGTATTTTGTTATTTCAGCTCAGAAATGACATCTACCACTCTTGAAGTGTTCTACAGGTTATAGAGACCCATACTAAGTAAGTGGGAAGGGATCAATCAGAGTGTAAATACAAAGTATAAATACAATAATTTCTACAGAAAGTTGAGATCATTAGAAGGACATTTGGAAGAATCTCTACCTCAATTCCTGTTAAAGAGAAATTAAGTTCAACAGACCTTAGATATGCGTGTAAGTTCTTCTGCATTATTTTAATTTTAAAAATTAAATTAAGCACAAACATCCTTGGCTTATAAATAAGTTGTAAAAAAAATACATTATCACTTAAAAACTTTGTTTCACAGCTCAGAATATTCAGGTCTCATGAAACCCAAAATTTTGTCAATCCTATGATGTAAATTTTAACAAAATGTCCCTTGACAAGCCTCCGACAGACTTGTTTATTCAGTTGAAGATAAGTTTCACATTGCAGTGTTTTTGAAACCTGAATTAAATAGATATCTAATCCACTTACTGCCAGGATCAACAGAAAATTCCACTTTGTCTCCTCACTGTGACCCTTTTTTGCTGATGAATGGCTGTAAGTTGTTCTGTGCAAAATCTGCATAATACATCTATTCCCAACATAAATGTGATACTGGCTGCCACAGCACAAATTCTTTGGATTTCAGCATGCTTCTGTTCTATAACCTCCACAAATGAGTCACTTCTCCTAGATCCTTCCCAGTTGGAGCCTACAGATAATCTTGCTTTGCAGAATGCTATGATATTATTTGCATTCACTTGATATCAAAAGGGTCATCAATGAAAAAGAAAAAATCTGAAAGTTACTGGTATCATGTGACAGAGCTCAATCTGAAGATTAATCTCAAAAGGATGTTCACCTCAATTGTTCATAGAAATTAAAATGTGGTAAACTTGTAAAATACCAATGCAATTATTTTCCAACGTATGTTGAGGTTCAGTTCATGAAGAGATCCTTGATGAATTGAAAAAGATACATTAGGCAGGATGCTGGTAGCTCACACTTGTAATTCTAGCTACTCAGAAGGCCCAGATCTGAAGATTATGGTTCAAAGCTAACTTAGGCAGACAAAGCTGAGAGACCAGCAAAAGCCAGCAATCGAGCTGTGGTATAGTGACAGAGAAGCTTGAGTAGAAAAGCCAAGAAAGAACTTGAGGCTCTGATTTCAAGCCTCAGTAACATCACCAAATACTAACAAACAATATCAGGTGCATTGCCCAAAGAGAGAAAGACACAACAGTATCTCTCAAAAACAGCAGTGTCTCAACTTCTTACATGTTTCCATTAGCCTTGCTCTTTCAGAGGCCTTCTCTTCAGATCATATTTTCTCATATTATTCCTACTATCTCCATTGTAATACACCCAACTCTGTCCAGATGGAAACTCACCATTTCAAAAGCATCACCAAAAGGGGAAAATGATGAGGAGGCATTGGGAAGCTGTTACCACCATAAAATTGACGTGGTATTGGAAAATAGTATCCATATATTTGAGAAACTTTTTGAACCTATTGGTATTTATATTCCTTCTATGATCCAGAAAATGCTGTCTGGCCTGAAGTTTTGTGAACAAAGAATTCCCTGGCCTTGACTCTGAGCACAGCTTTCAAAGACAGCAATGAGCCTCTGACACCAGACATCTGTGCTGACAGTCAGAAACTGTTATTTTGCTAACAGCTCATCAGGACTCATAACCCGCCTAAGTAGATAAAATAATCCTTACAAAATGCCCTCTGCCCAGGCAGAATGTCCCTTGGTTCTCAACCTCATTCAAACCCTGGAGAAGCTGGCTTCTCTCTCTGTCTCCTGGGTTTACTGCAGCTAGCACTGATGCCAACACCAGAGAGGCACAGTGCATGGGGGTCTCACTGCCCCTCTACTATCTTGCTGTTACGTGGTAAGTGCCTACTTACTCACTTGAAGGGACAGACAAATCAAATCTCTTCCACCCATTGCTGAGCATGCACTGGCTTTAGGCTTCTGTCAAAGCACAGCTGCCAACTCTCCATGGAGAAAGCTCTGTCTGCTCTTCTCTTGCTAACCAGGATGTTGTCCCTCCCCTCTTCTCTCTCCCCTCAGGGGTATTTTTCACAAGAACTGGAACGAAAGACCCTGTATGTGTGTACATATATATTGATGCTGACTTGCTCTAGTGGCCTTGCTTGTTCAAATCAGGTTTTCAGAACTCTAAAGCTTCTTAGGGTTAAACAATGATTGAAGATAAATTTGCTTTTTGAAGGAATTCCCTGGGATGATATATATTTTTTTGCATACTCTGAGTCCAGCTGAGGGTTGGGAAGTTCCCTGGAAATCTGTTTGACCAAGTGTCATATTCATTGTTTTTTGCTGAACTGCTAGAGGGAATGCCAGCTAAAGCATCACAGGGAGGAGAGAGAAAGCCTACAGCCACTAAGCCACACAGGGGGAGAGGGTGATGTCTGCCCACAGCCAAAGCCAAGCTGCCAGCCGTAGACTTTGTTCCCCTGGGTAAAAGTTCCATGCAGCGCAGAGACAGTTACACTCATCTCTCGTTGCTAATGCTAATGCATCCTATAAGATGACACTAAGGGGATGATTAAAAGTAAACTGACTGCTCTTGCTTTAGTTGCTCTGGTTGGGATTAGCTCTTCGTGTTAAGACCTGCTGCCAGGAAGGAGTTTAAAACATTACATCAGCAGGTTGTCAAGGTAACTGGCCAGATACCCTGTCTGGACTCCTGTGGTCCATGTTGACAGATGCTGTAGACAAGGACTGAGCTGCACCAAGGAGCATATTAGAGGAATGGCTTGCAGCCTAACCTGGGACCACTAGTAGCTTGAACAGTCAGAAAAGTGCCATTCAGTCTTGTCTTTGTTTGCTGGGCTGTCTAATGCAAGAGAAGAATGACTATCAACCAACCAATGTTTCCCAAAGAATGTTTATCTCCCCCACATCACTCTGGTACCTGAAAGAGACTGCAAAGCTCATGAAGACCTCTCACCCTCTGGGAGTTCCAGGCCCAGCATCCTTGTCTGTTTTAGGACCTTTTATTTCTTTCCTAGAATGGTATAAACAAAGCAACACAGGTAGGGGAGGGTGAAGGAGCTATAAACAACAGGATTGTATTCTTTCACAGTTCTGGAGGCCAGGCATCTGAGATAAAGGTGTCAGCAGAGCTAGGAAAGATTCTCTTGATGTTCCCTGGTCCAGATGTTTGTTGCCTTCAGATATATCAACTTTCATAAGCGTTCTCCAAATTTTCCTTAGATAGAAACACATTGAATTAGGACCCACTCAATGTCCTTACCTTAAATTAATTGCATCTACAAAGAATTTAGTCCCAAATAGGATTCTCTTCCCACGTGCTAGAGTTTAATGTTTCAACACATCTTTTGGAGGTTGCATAATTCAACTTACAACAGGCCCACGCTTCACTTTGCAAAAAGACAGGTACACATTGCATTTATCCAAGCCAGACCCAATGAAACTAGCAAATAATGAACATTTTGGATACTGGGTGGAGAACCAAATCAAAGCTAAGGTTTTCTAACAGAACCACTGAAAAAATGAAGAACACCCATATGGCCTTAGAACTAAGGTTCAGGTAGTGATTCAGAGCCCACCAACAGCCTTCATCATTGTTTCTGTTCCCTTCCTGTAACTAAAGTAAGGTCACTGGGACAAGAAGGTCATAAGTTTGGTCTATCAGCATCAGCGGGGGCTTCCTTTCTTGCTCAAGGGAGGCAAAATATGCCACTGAGACAGAGAATTATTTTGTGTTGAAGGCAATTGGAAAGAAGCAAGCCAAGAAAAGCTCTCTGCCCTCCTCCTTTCTACATGAATTCTTCATCACCAGAGGCAAATCTACAACTCTGGAAGTACTAGAAGAATCTGTATGACAGAACTATATTACAAAACAACTCTTTCCTTCTACTATTTTCCTCCACATATTTTCTTTCCTACAATTTACCACCTCAGAAACCTAAAGTCCTTTTACTTTGTGACATATATCACAATATATATACAATTATATTTATTGTTATAATTATAAATAAATATATAATACAAATACATATAATAAAATTAAAATAAATTTATAGTAATATGTAGTATGTAATATATATTATTATAATTATTACATATAAATAATTAATTATAACAACATATCATATGTATATGTATAACTAAGATACTACATAAACTGTTCTAATCATTCCCTTGCAGTTACTAATTTCTGTATACTATCAGTTGTGCATTAGACACATTTTTAGAGACTTGTGTTTGTTTGCTTTTTGTTATTCTATTATCTGCCAATCAAATTTATTAGGATTTTATAGAGCCCTTGCCAGCGAACCTAAGATGAGTAGAGGGAAAATAGTATCTTTCCCTCTCCCCTATATAAAGATAGCACATGTTACCCTGGCTTCCTTGTCAGTATTCTTCTCCAAGATCTCAAAGCCAAGCAAAGATTTCTCACCCTGTGAATCACTCAGCCAGAGCATCCCAAGAGAAAATGTTCCTACCGTGTTGTGCCTGCCTGTGCTCTTTCAATAGATGTCGTTCCTGTAGAGCCAGCACAGAGCTCTCACATTGTCTTAATGCCCAGAGCCTGCCAAAAGTCTTTAGAAATGTATCCTTGTGCATGGAAGCAACAGGGTGGAGAATTCCACTCTGAGGAGCATGAAAGCCCCGAAGAGCCACATCACTTCTCTCCAAGGAGTGCATGAAGGAAGATCCAAAGACTCTTGCCAGAAGCTAATATTGTGTTGTTTGAAACATCACCTTTAACAACTGGATTAGGACCACTGGCTCCAAAATAGCATATTTCTTTCTGGAAGGAAAGATTCAGTGAACTTCATGTGAGAAAAAGATGATGGGGAAAATGAAGAGAATATTTCACATAGCCAAAGGAGATTTCATGACTAATTTAAATTCTAGGAGTTTCTTTCCTCCCACATTCTAAAGTCAATTTGGTGCTACTTTAAAATTTTAATTTTAAAATTATTGTTAAAAAAATTAAAATTATTGTTATCTTTAAGTAGATGTACAAAGGGATTTCAATATAATGCCTTGATCAATATTACCAGTTTGGTTCTAGAAAAATTATGAGTACCACTGAGTTATTTGATGGGATGTGTGTGTGTGTGTGTGTGTGTGTGGTAACTGAATTTCTAAAGATGAAATTATACATATATAATTATATATCTTATTATATATTACTGTATAGTAAATATCATATATGTTATATATATATATTCCATAGCTCTGGGAAAATAATTGAGTCTTTTGTGGTCTGTGGTGGTGGGTTTACCATCATAAAGGTAGATGCAAATCTTTAAAAAGATAACCTATAGAAGTTCTCCAGGAAGTGGGAAAAATAGGTAGTGCAGATCCCACTTTTACAAAGCCACACCTACAATGATCTTCCTTCCTCCTGATAGGCCCCACCTCCAAAAGGCTATGCCCCCTTTCCAGAGGTTCACTATCAAAATCAAGGCTTTGTTTCGTGGTCCTTCCAGGAACATTCAAGATCCACACAATAGTATAGCATTTCCTAAACAGTAGAGTATAATAATTTTTATATTTCATTTCATTGTATTAGATGTTAGAAATAATGTGATGATAAAAGGACAAAAAAGATTCAAAGGACAAAATTACAATAATTTAGTGTGTTGATCATAATAGGCTTCATTTTCAGTTCTAGAATTAAATAATACTTTACTCCATAAAAATTAAATAGGTGTCCTCATGGGCTGAGGAGAAAATTTTAGTTTTGTAGACTGAAAAAAGAGTAAAGAAAACAGAAGTGAAAGGACAAAAACCCGATTGACAAGTAGGACAAAGAAATTCAGGAGTACAATACTTGTTTAGTCAAGAAGTTAATTTAGGTTAGTTCTTTTGTATAAGGATTAGAGCTATTGCAGAATTCAGCTGGTGTCTGTCTAATTCTGATTTATTAGAAGGTCAAGTAAACAGCTTGTTTTTTAGTGTGGGAATATGGAACCTTAGCATGAGTAACTCCATTTTGATTCATGTTAGCCTGATCTTTTAGGGCTTTGTGGAGGAATTAATACAAAACAACAGTCTCTTATTAACAAGATGAGGTCATTAACATCTCCTTTGCCTAAAGGCTGGGGCTTGGAGAAGGTAAACTGAGATAGACCTAAGTTGTGTGATATAATGACTAATGCAAATGAAAGTTATTATTTCAATGCTTCCACATTCCTTTCAAGCAAAACATGTGTTCAAACAAAATATATTCAAAGTGATTACCATGACCAGTATTATGTTTTTCAGGATTACTCAAGGAGGTAACATTATTTCACTACATGTTTATAAATAACTTTGTATATATTAGAGAAATAGGAATGTGAAGGCTACTAACAGTGAAAAAATAAATAGAAATAAGTCAAGTGTATGATCATTCAATTGAATGAGCTTGGTTAATGTATAAATGATAACAAGTGACATTAAGTTACAAGGCATTTCAGAGAATGTTTTCTCAATATCATCTGAATAAACTAATGGGAAAAGTAAATATTCATGACATTCATAGGTCCTCAGGCCTTCTAAATTATAGGTTCAAGTCAGATAGCATTGACATGCATTCTAACTTCCTGTTGGGCTTCAAAAAACGAATATCTGGGATATTTTGCATTTGCTTATGATAATTTCAGATTTTTCTTACACAGGCTATCTTTCCTATGACGAAGGTGCCTTTTTTGTTGAACACTTTTAGCATCTACAGAAACATTTTTCTATGCTCCAAAATTACATAACCCTCGAAAAGCCTGAAGGTATCTACCTGAAGTGTACTTAGTGCAAGGTCAGACTCTTGAATGGGCAGGTTAGCTGTGATCCATCCATAGGCTTCCAGCTGGGAAGGGTCTGGAAAACGACTGGTGAAAATCATTTTCCTTTGCTTCACATCACTCAGTTTAAGGCAACTCTTATAAAATGCCTGTCATCCAGGAGCCTGCCTTCACATGACCATAAAACAACCCTTACTATTGCACAAGCTATAAATAGCCGTGATCTCAGATTTCTTGAAAGCTTTATTGTACTTTTAGTGGTGATGCTGGTGAATTAACTTCTATAAGAAAGCCAGCAGAGTGTACAGAAAAGAGGAAAGAGGTAAAATCTGTTCTCCAGCTTCCATGAACTCAACCTGTAATTACACTGAGATTATGATTAGCAGTACCACACATCCAGCTATTTTCCACAGCACTCGTGGCCTCCCCAGTGCCTGAAAAGCACTCTTAGCATGCTTGGCTCTGCTGTGCTTATTTCCTGGTGCTTTTCTCTAACAAGGGGACATTTGTACAATAATCAATTTAAGCAGTAAAGACTGATTTTCAAATTGTCTTGCCTTTGATGGGAACTAAAGATCAGGATGCCCTGCCATCCTGAAACATCACAAATGAAGGAGTATATCAGTCTCTATGGAAAGCCCTCAAGAATTGTTAGCTGTTCCTGCTCCTATTTTTCTGCTATCCAGGCTGCCAAGCTCAGGGAGTCAGGAGTGCTATATGCACACGAGTGTGGGGTGGTATATACTCTAAGATATGGACATTCTCCTTCAGTTAACTCATTGGAAGGCTCTAGAAAGGCAAATGCCATGAAACATGTCTCTTAAACAAGCTGTCAACTTCAGTTCCTTTTTTCTGAATTTTCACATTTAAAAAAAATGCACAAGGCATTATTGGCTCACACCTGTTGTTGTAGCAATTCAGTAGGCTGACATCTAAGGATCAAAGTTCCAAGCTAGCCCTGAGCAGAGAGAGATCCATTAGACTCTTACACCCAATAAACCACCAAAAATGTGGGAGCTGTGGTAGAGCAAGAGCCTTGAGTGAAAATGCCAAGCTAGTGAAGCCAAGTTCAACTGCACTGCCAGAACACACACACACACACACACACACACACACACACACACACACACAAATTCAATTGGGTGACGTCTTCATAAAACTTACTATATAATCATTGAAAGACCAAATTCTATCAGCCCTTCCTGGAACTGAGCAGGAAATCCAGGCCTATTCTGCAGACCTGGGAGTTGGTGTTCTAGACATTTACCCTGAGCTCATGGAACTTTCCTATTGTGCCATTTGCTTAAGGAGGAGATGGTGCCACTGGCGTTACTCAACTCTAGACTCAAATTCAAAAGCTTGTGAAAGGTAAAACACCCAAAAATAAGGAGAATGGCAGAAAACTGAAGTGAAGATCATCTTTGACTTGTTTTGCCTTGCATTTAAAAGCAATCTGACTGTGCTTATGAGAGCTATTGAGTTGGAGACAAAAAGGAGGTTGGTGGACAATTCAAAATTTTCTGTTGCTAAGTGAAATGAACTCCATTTTATGGAAATGATTGTTATATCACAGTTGTAACTACTTTCAACATCCCATGTGTATCTGTAGTTTATACTGTTGATGATGTTCTTGTATCACCTTCTTGGATTGTATCTACACTATCTCTGTAATCTTATCTGAGTATATTGGAAACCGTATATACTGGTATTAGAATTAGGAAATTGAGAGGGAATACCAAAATTGAGAGACAAAGGGTAAATTAAGAGAAACAACAACAAAAGCAATACTTGCAAAACTGTATGGTGTAAGCAAACTGAACACCTGTGGGGGGGGGAAGGGGGAGGGGGGAGGGGGGTATGAGGGACAAGGTAACAAACAGTACAAGAAATGTATCCAATGCCTAACGTATGAAACTATAACCTCTCTGTACATCAGTTTTATAATAAAAAATTAAAAAAAATTTCTGTTAAAGTGTGAGATTTGTGTGCATTTCTCCCCCTTCTCTCTCTCTCCTTCTTTCTCTCTCTCTCTCTCTCTCTCTCTCTCTCTCTCTCTCTCTCCTTCTCTTTTATAAACTTAATGGGTGCTTGGTATTGGACCTAGCACCTTATATATGCTTAGCCACACATTTAATGTGTATTTCTAATTCTTTAAAATCTATGAAAATAAATATTTATTTATTTTATTATATATTTGAATATTTCCTTTTACTATAAAATTATTTAAATGACAGCTAATGAGTGATTATTCTTCAGGCCATTCCACTTCTCTTAATTCTCTCACATGCAGATATGATGTCAATAAGTGTTAAAATATTTTTACTTATGTAATTTTTCCTTCACATGTGGTTATAAGAATGATCACTGAATATTATTTTAGTGTCAATAGTCAAGAAGACATTTCAGGAATGAGTAAAAACTGTAAAGTTTGTCAGAAGTGAACACAACCACTTGAATTTCTGAGAAATAGTATGTGTCATGGATTGCTCTACTGGTATTCATCAGCATTGTCCAGAAAAATAGAACCAGTAAAATATATGTCAATTTGTTTTAGGAATCAACTCATTCATTGTAGGAATTGGCCGGAGGGCCCGGCTAGAAACCTGGAGGGCAGATCGTTGGCTGCTAATAGGCAGGGATTGTTTGTTGCTGTCTTAAAACAAAATCCTTTCTCTAAACTTCATTCTCCAGTCATCAACTAACTGGATAAGGTTTTCTTATAGTACAGAGAATATTTTACTAAATACTACTTATGGTAAATGCTAATTACATCTCGAAAAATGTCTTTTCAGCAGTATATAGATCTATGTTGAACCAAACAACTATATCATAGCCAATTAAAGCATAAAATCAGTTGTCATCATTCTAAAATAGTGTGCTGGAAATGAGATTTAAGAGTTGAGAATAGATAAAGTGATAAAGTGGCCCCTAAGTAAGCAAACTGAGCAAGCAAGAAGTCCCAAGTTCGAGCTGAAGTGTAGACA